>NC_064822.1:127110458-127413488 GCF_024166365.1 Elephas maximus indicus
ACCTTTACTCAAAATGAAGTTTTTTTTTTTTTAAATAATAAATTTTCTCTAAAGAAGACTCTATATAAAGGAAATAAGACAAGAGAGTAGATAGAGTTTTTAATGCAACCGTTCACTAACTTTGTAATAGAACGCACACAAAGTAAATGAGATGGTATAGCTAGAGTGATTTCAAAGAAAAGCTTATTTTAGATATTACAGAGGGATTTAATTAGTATTTTAGAGTTCTCAGAGAGACAATCTCAAGCCAGTAATTCTGGATGATAAGATACAGAGCAATGATTTTTACTTTCAAATAAACTTCTTCAAATATCACATGGCTACATCCTAACCAAGGACCAAAGCATCGTGAATTGCCTACATTTCTGAACATACAATTCTAACACATAAAAAATTTAAAGGGGCCCTGGGAAAAAGCTCATGAGATGTTGAAAATTAATAGAATAAACAATTATTCCGTGGATTCACCAGCTGTGCAGCTCCTGAAAGCTGCATTTAGTAACATGTATCATGGAAAGCACAGTAACCCACACTTGACTCCTCTTGACCAGTTAATCAGCATGCAAAATGACCATTTCCCCATAATAACTTCAGCACCGGACTCAAACACATTTTCTTGTCGGCAATGAATGAAGTCGTTTAAAAACACACACACCCACACCCACGCCCACACACATGCCGGTTTCATGAATTCAGCATGAACACAGTCAGGACGTAAGGATGGAAAGCAAAGCCAAGTCTACCTGCATATATATATATATATATATATATATATATATATACATATTTCACTGAGTTCTTTGTTGCCTGACAATAAATTGTAAAAGCAGTCATATTCGAAAGTAAAAAACCACTAAACTGTGTTCACAGAATACTGCAACAGACTCGCTGAGTGAATAACAAGGAAAGCACGATACCTTTCGTAAGTCGCCTCAGAATTTGACAACGGCATTTAAAAGAGACAGCTATCATTCTTGCTCACTGCTTTCTGTGGCAAAGTGTACTCAGGGCTCTGCTCTGGCGGCTGCAGCAGCAGGAGCATATGAATTCCTTGTGCACATACCAGGAGAAAGGTAGTCCCAGTGGGGAGTGACAAAGCTTAATTCCTCTTAACTGATGCAGAGGTCCGCTACATGTCATCTGGCAAAGCTGTGTCATTCACTACTACTGCCACCCCTGCCCAGCACAGCCTCCTCCCCCTGCACCATCACAATTGCTTAGAAAGTACAGCTGTTTCGACAGCAACAAAGCACCAAATTGTATAAAGCAGGGACGACGCTGGGCGAGGAGCCATTCCATAAATCTAATACTAAGCACTGAGCAATGCATTCTGTTTTAGGCAAAGGGCTATGTATTTCAGCCAACTCAGCCCCCATTCTACCACCCCTCACCCCTGTCAGCCTCAAGTCAGTGTCCTTTATGTAACTCATTTAGCAGGAAATGCAAGTTAAACGCTGGCACTCTTACTTTAGGAAGAAATGTATTTATCATATGTATTTTTTTTTTTTTTATGTACTATGTTCTTTTAACAACAACAAAAAGGAGGGAGGTAGTTTGTCTTTGGAAACCAGGAGAGGATGGTATTTTTGCCTATAAAAAGGAACCATCCCTATGATAGAGTCAGAGAGACCTATCTGGCACTTTATAAATATACAAGAGTCAAGGCAGCCCAGGTTTAGAGACGAAATGCAAGAAGGGCTAAGAGAAGGGTGCAGGCAAGGCAGATCGTCAGGCAGATGGAGTTCCAGCCCCTTAAATCACCCTTTCCAAAAAAGGACTTGGCTGGAAAGCAGCACAGTCAAGATTGTTTCTAAAGATACCAGGAATAAAAGCAAACAGGGCCAAGTATTTCTATTTTTAATGTACCTTATTATCCAATTTCCCAAACAACCCTCCCCCAAACCATTCTTCTCATTAAGCAAATAAAACAGTCTTGTGACATAGCAGATATTTGTGGGTATCTGCTCCAGTGGCGTGAAGAGCAAATTAACAAACCCTTCACAATCCATTCACGAAATGACAAGAAGGTGGACCCCAGCTCTTCCTGCCAGCACCAGCCTAGTCAGCGCACAGTCAATACAAACCAACATTTGGTATGGAATTTAAATCAAAATCCACGCATCTCCCGCAGGGCTTAACATAGACATTCAGAACATCAAAAAATCAGACAGTTGCCCAGGAACTTTAAAACATCAGTTATGTAGTCAAAATGAAAAGATTCATCACTGTCTAAAATATTTGATTAACATTTCTAGGACTATATGAATTATTCACACAGTTTTATTCTCTACTCTAAGGCTGTAAAAAGGAAAAAAAAAAAAAAACCTTTCAAGCTGGTTTCTAAAGTAACTTCCAATTTTCCAAATTTAGTGACAGAGCTTTCTCCTCTTCATTCACAAATTCCACATGAAGTCAAGCAATTTCAATCCAATGATACTGAAATGCATATGCACTCTATTTTAGGTCCAATACAAAAATCATCTCCGTGTGAAAAATTAGATAGTCAAAGCGCCTACTTTAAACGTTTTTGAAAAGAAACAGAATTCCCTTACCAAGGATGGTCTAGCTAAAACAATCTACCATTGCAAATCAATAGAAGAGTATATTAAACGGATTGTAGCGCAGAATCAATTTTTATATTGTCTCAATTAGCATGAATCATTTTTTAATTTCAACCCATTCCACTGCCACCTCTATTAGGCCACCCCTAGTAATATTTTCACTTCCTTGATAGTTTTTGCCCTAAATAGAAACGTACCTTAGTGCCAGAGAACTGGGTTATTAGCTAAAGCAAGATAAATATTTATAGTTAGCTCTTTAAGATCCTTCCCAAAATCTAACATCTTTCTTAAAATCCAGGCGCTGAAAATATGCAGCTGTCAAATAGTAAAAGCTTGCCCACAGAACATCACCACTCTAGTCCATTTTATTAATGTCTATTCAAATAAAACTCAAAATCATATAGGAATCTCTTGTCCCTCTGCTATTATGCTATTATGCATACTCAGATCTAATTTGCTTCTTCCTTAAGCTAAAGTGATCAAATATTCCCTCTCTTACCAGTATGTCCCTACCCCCTTTTTTTTTTTTTTTTTTTTTTTTTACCTTTGTCCTCTGGTCCCAAGAAAGATCTTCAGAATTATTAAAATGTCCTATTTTTCTGGCAGGAGAAATAACCCATCCTGGAGTCCTGTGAAAGACTCCTGAGGGCCTAATTTAGGATTTTTTTTTTCCCCTCTCTCTCTGGATACTATGGCTGCCAATTCACATATATCCTATTAGTCAGCTCAGGCTCAGCTCCAGGGATCTTACAGAAATGGTGTCATCCGACAGTAACCCTTTTCCAGGAAATGAAAGAAACTGTCAGGTATTACAACCTTCCTCCATTTTTGGCCTCTCCAGGAGAATCTTCAGAAATTTCTCCTGGGAGTTGTTCCCAGGTCAGTCTTCTTGCCCTAGGCATCTCCTCCCCCCTTTGCTTTTTTTTTTTTGCTTAGCGGGCTGAGATCTTAAACTGTATGCTTGGAAAATGCCTTCCAGCCAGTGCAAATTGCTCCATCTCAGAACTTATTGATCTATACAACTAAGGTTCCAAACAGCCAAGGTGACTGGTAGAACTGGACCATACTCTACTACCATGAGCCACCTTTGGGCCAGAGTGACCTATATTTCTTGCCACCAGATTAACATAAGCACGTGTCTCTGGGACCCTACAGTCAACCCACATTAATTATGGTTGGCTCAGCTGTCTACATAATTCAGATTTTATAACATGCTTTTTGCGGGTCCAAATGAGGGTCTAAGGAAATGTATAGCAGGCAAAATGTTACAAACTGTATTTCTGATTAAGCTCCAAAGTGATCCTGGGAAGAGTTAGTTCATGACGTTTATCTCTCTTAAAAAAAAAAATCCAACATATAAAAATACGGGCTTAATGGATTTGGGGCTGATTTTTCCCTTAAATGATAATACTTTGCATGACAAGAGAAATTATTTCAGGGCTTCTTTAAAATATTAGTTTGCCTAAGAAATAATATAAGCGTATTTTACGTTCATCTAGAATTTAACAGATTACAAAGTACTTTCACACATATTATATCACTGGAGAGGCTCTGTTATGGTTTTTGTTACAGATAAAGAAGCTGGTTCTCAGACACAGTGTTTTTCATCAAGGTCACTAAGCTAGTAAGTAGTAAAGAACGGAAAAGAATCCAAACCTTCTTGTCCGTGGCTGAATATTCTTTCAACTCTTTGCTTTCTCATTGCTCCTTTTCCTCTCACAGGGCATATGATCCAGCTTCGGGGCAGGGGTGGGGACAGGGGCAAGGGGGTGAATCCAATTAGTTAAGAACTTTTAAGTACGGCTGTATTTTATGACAAGAGACAAATGTAGAGTCAACCACTTCCAACTCTTCTTCTTCCTTGGCCATTCCTTTGAAGCACAACTAATGTGACCAAAACTGTGACCAAAGGAACCAGAAATGAAGAGGCAGTCAGGACAGGCACCTCCTGGCTCGAGAACATATGTACCAAGCATGTGCCACAAGTGGTATTCTAACTGGACAGTTTGTCCATTCTCTCTGGTTGGTATCTTTGTCACACTGATTTTTAAATAGTTTCAATATCACCCCAGGGTCAGTGTGGTCGCAATTTCATTATAGGATGAGGGTAGGAAGTGTTGACACACACACACACACACACACAAGAAAACCATTAGGTTGGCTCAAAGATTCCAATATGTTCTCAAAATCAAAGCATCCCACAGAGGCATCAGGGGGTGGGCACTCCCTTCACCTCCGTTACCTCATTCTGCTAATTTTCTCATCTACTTAATTCTCCTCTTTTGGGTTCATTCTTCTCGATAATAACGCTGCCCCCAAATTAAGCACAGCTGTTTGCAGATTCTTTTGATTCTTAATAGGAAAGAATGATCATAAGCCCCAAGTTTCCTTCCATATACCTATACCTGGAAAATTCATTTTTTTAAAAAAAGGGTTGACTCTACTCTTTTATGTTATTAGAAGAAATTTGATTAAAGTATCAAAATAATTTGCACTTTCTTCCTTATCTCAACTGATTTCATAAACCTTTATATTATAAAATATACTTGATAAATGCCATTTGTTCAATTACTTATTAAATTATTACCTTTCTTTTTCTTTAAACGCAGTTGCTCCAAAATGCCAAATACCATGTTTAGATCATTATTTAAATAGCATAGGAGGTCCTGAGTTGGCTAGTATTGAATATACAAGTTCCACCCCCCCCCCGCCACACTTAATATCTATTGGCCATTTTTCAAGCTGTCATGGGTATTTGGAACACAATGTTCACGGGGATCTAAAGATGTGATCCCTAGCCATGTGCAGCCACTACCCTTCCGTCAGTGGAAGCTTGCGTGTTGTTATGATGCTGAACAGGTTTATCGGATCTTCCAGACTAAGATGGACTAAGGAAGAAAGAAAGGCCTGGAGATCAACTTCTAGTAGTCAGCCAACGAAAACCCTATGATCACAATGGTCCAATCCCCAACCAATCATGAGGATGGCACAGGCAGGGCAGCGTTGAGTTCCATTGTGCTCGGAGTCACTGTGAGTTGGGGCAAACTTGATGGCAGCTAACAACAATGACCCTTCTCAGTTACTTATGAACGACCTCACTGACTCATCCTTATTATAACCAGCTACAAACCTCAAACATGTTCTAATTCTCATTACCGCTGTCTGTCACTTAATTCATGGAGTATGTCAATGTGAGATCAAACATTAGGATGAGGCAAGGGAAGTGTGCTCCAAGCAGAACTCAGCACTGACTGACTGTAGCTGAAGACTCTCACGAAAAGCAACACCTAATTTGCTGACAGGGGTTCTAAGGGTGCGGAGATTTGGTGTAATTACCCAAGACAGGATTTATTAAGCATTTTTTACAAATACTTTATAAGAAAACATTGTCGTAGAAGTAATGATGCCCTTTAGGAGTGTCATTAGGACATGCTCTTGCAAATCCAGGGTGATTAAAAAGCACTTAGTGGCTCTGAGCCTCTGCTGTGCTGTGATATGAATGGATGGGTATAAATGCACACACTGCATGCTATTTGCTTATCTAGTCGGGGCTCTAATGCCCTTCACGGTGCCAAGGGAAGAGAGTTGCCTCCACTTAACATGAGAAGGCCAGAAAAGCTCTCACGAAGGTAAGAACCTTAGAAATTTGTCCATTAAATGCATCTGGCTGGAAGTGTTAGATGGGGATATGCAGAAAATGTGAAATGCAGTACAACAGGAAACCTACCAGAAACCATCGCCCCGCCAAAGCCCAGTTTACGTCCAACTATTTACTGAGGAATTATGTAGAGAAAGAAGGGTATAGAGGTAAAAAGTGCTGGCTTTAGAATCAAATTGCTTGGCTTTGAATCCTGCCTTTATTACTAAATGGCTGTGTGACCTTGAACAAGTTTATTAACCTCTCTGTTCTTCATTTGTAAAATAGTGAAAATCATTTCTAATGATTAACTGAGTTTATCTGTATAAAGTGCTTAGAACAGGGAATCGTAAAACTCACTATGTGTTTGGTAGGGAATGCAATTGTACAGTCCGGCATTTGGTTTCAGAGCCCAGGCTCCTCCTTACATTGCCATGAGGTTACCATGGATTGGGTTTGGTCAGAGAAATCACAAGGAGGTGGACGTTAGGATTAACAACTAGAACAATTCCTTTTCCGTGAACTCTTCCATGATTGCCTTTAACTCCTGAAGCTTCCTGCTCTCATGCTTCTCCTTCTCTTGCTCCTAAAAGATGGAATTCCCCCAAGTTTTGTTACATATTTTTGTCCTCCTTTTCAGCATTTTATTTACTCCCAGAGCTCCAGCAATCACCTCTATGCTTTGACTTCTAAGTTTCAATCTTCAGCCCCAACTTGATTTCTCATTCCGGAACCACCTTCCTGGTAGTTGATTACCAGAACTATGAGAGCCCGCCACGATCATCTCAAACTAAATTGAACCAAATTTGAGCTCATCATTTTCTCCCCAAGGGGAGGCACATGTTCCTCTTCCATGAACTCACTGACGTCACCACCCTCTTCCTCAACAGTCTGTCCCCTCCAAGTCCCATTTGTAGGTCCTCTCAACTCATTCCAGTTCTGACTACAAGAACTCTAGTTCAGATCTGCATGGTCATTGCACACAGGAATTTTTCCTTACAAATGTTTATGGATTATTTTGTTCTAGTCCCAGGTCCCTGATTGGCACAAACAGCTTGCACCTGACTACTAACCTAAAGGCTGTCAGTTCAGACTCACCCAGTGGTGCCATGGTAGAAAGGCCTGGGAATCTGCTTCTATAAAAATTACAGCCAAGAAAACTCTATGGAGCAAAGTTCTGCTCTGTAACACATGAGTTGTCATGAGTCAGAATCGACTTAATGGTAATGGGTTTGGTGTTTTTTGTTTTGTTCTAGTCACTGGGGCACTGGGCCCCATGCCAGGGATACTTCCTATTTCACCCCAGAATCGGTGGCAAACACGTTTCATCTTTCTTAATTCCGAGTAGTTCCTTAGGGGTAGAATTACCCTTTGAATTTTATAGTCTTAGTAAAATTTCTGTCCTTTTTTTAGGGATAAGTTAAAGAGTACTTTCATATAAATAACCTCATGTACTTAGAAAAATATAACAATGATCAGTGTTCATGTTGCAAGTTTGCTGCAGCTTGGCTGAAACTGGCTTCCATATGCTCTTTATTCTAGGACCAAAGCTGAAGAAGGATCCCATTTCTTGGATATGCCAGTCTTGTAGTATAGAGAAAAGAGGGCAAAGACAGAACCACAAGATACATCTTAACACTGCAGCTCAGGGGAGGGACAGGCCACCTCCACCTACATATCAGGACCAAACCAAGTCCCAGCTGAGCCTGATGTCTACTAGGTAGGAACTAAAATCATCGAAGTTATATCAAGTACTTGAGACCAACCAACTACAGGTCTTCTGGAAGACAAGTACCTTATCCGAAGTAAGTTGTTTGCTATTAGTTGCTGTTGAGTTGATTCTGATTTGAAGCATAAACAACTTGAAATCCAAAAGGGAAGAGTTTTGTGGTTATGAAAGCAACAGACTAAGGCTGATTTAAGGGAACATTAACTTTCCATACTCCCCAGGACTTGTCCATGAACTTATGTGCCACTGAGAAGGCAATAAACACAAAAATTAAAAAAAAACAATCAAAACCTCATTGAAACCATGTTATATCAAGGGGAGAAATGAAATTTCTAAAAGCAGGTTGGATAAAGTGGTTTTTCCCAGCATCTCTCCCCCCATAGTCTCTTTAGCATCCTTTTCTGCTTCCTCCCTCCCCATCACTTAGCACCATCTAATACACTACCTATTTAAATTATTTATTTGTTTACTCTCTTGTCTGCCTCCCACCACTGGAGCTCCTACGGTCTAATTCATTCATTGTCTAGAGCAGCACCGAGCATATAACCAGTATTCAATAAATTTTCACTGAATAAATAAATTTGTAGGCGTTTCCCTTTTAGTGGACTTGCATTTATAACCAATACTGTTTCTAAAGTTCTTCTACAAAAGGGGAAGTTTAATTACTTTAAAAAAAGCTCGGTCACTTTAAGAGCAAATTTCCCAAATGGCAACATGTTTCTTGAATATCACCTGCTTGTAGAGGGAAAAGGGGAAAGAGATGTGCTGAGCGCCCTCCTTTCCAGAGTACACCACAGATTTATTCCTGGTACATTCAACAAGATGATTCATAGGACCCTGTTGTTCTCGAAATATGAAGAAATACACAGCCCAGCTAGTTTTTCACTGAAGTCAGAGGCAGCAGGAACAGCAAAGAGGAAAAAGAAGAAATAAAAGATGCTAAAATTAAAGAGAATTCTCTTTGGTTTTGCCCTTTGAACGAGGGAAGCAGTGGCATCACTAAGATTGGTGTCAGCCAGTGTGGTAACTCATGGTGTGACCCCCACCCCCCACACCATACAGAATCCTCAGTAATGTTTTTTGTATTAACGTTAACTTGTAAATTTTAATTCCCGTACATATATATCACTCCTTCTTTTCCTTTAATTACTACTTCATTCTCAAAAAAGTTATTGACATAGGTTCACAAATACAAATTACCACAATCTTATAACACCAGAAAATTTGACAAAATCAGAGACTATAAAAACACTGGCAGCAATGAAAACAACAGCGCATGCTTGTACCGTGTGCAAATGAACCCATGTGATTCGAAGAGTCATTGTAATTAGGTAATAATGACAGCTCTGACCAGAGCTCATTACAAGGTTCAAAAAGTAAGTCAGCATAGCGTTTTAGCCTTGCAGGTATATTGATACATGTAAGCTGGGCTTATGAAAAATGATTTTGTTGTTTAACTACAGGGATATTTTTATAAGCAGTCATTTTGGTATCACCCCCTTTGACGGTGTCACCTGGTGCAGTCTGCACCCCCTGCATTTCCCTAGTGACACCATTGGAGGGAAGTAGCAAATAAGATACTCATCGTGATAGCAGATTTAGTTCTAACATACATAATTATAGTATGTCAAAAACATACCTCTAAAGTAAGGAATGTGTCTGTTTTAAAAAGTTTCTATATCCTGTGATACATGACTAAAAACCTTTGTAATTGCAGTCTTCTATAGGGTTTTGAGGAGCTCTGGTGGCATAGTGGTTAAGATTTCGGTTGCTAACCAAAACGTAAGCAGTTTGAATCCACCTGCTGCTCCTTGGAACCCTATGGGGCAGTTGTACTCTGTCCTACAGGGTCACTATCAGTCAGAATTGACTCAACAGCAACAGGTTTGGTTTTTTTTTTTAAAATAGGGCTTTGTACTATAACAATTAGGCTCCAAACTGACCTTCTTGCTATTTAGCTGCTATGTTGATGGGTCTCATTTGTGGAAACAGGAGTTAAGCTTTTAACAGTAAGAATGCATGCATTAAACGTAAAGAAGCAGAAGACCAACAACAAGCTATAACAAAAGCAGCAACAAAGTCTCCTTAATTCTAAGTCATTTTATTCATCAAATAAAATTGTCTTGACCATTCTTTAAGATATCCTCTAGATACATAAATATCTAAGGACTTTAAATGAGGGAAAAGTTAAGTCTTGATATAATTATCACTTCTGATTCAACAAAATGGACAAACAGCTTCCAGTGACATGTGTTACAGGTCATTAAATGCATGCAAGTATGTGACAAATGCAGTCACCCACTTGAATATTTTAATCAAATTACACTGATTATACTGATTGTGAAAGTACAAAAAAGGAAAATTAAACATGGGAAATAGGATAGCAGAGTTGCAAAAAAAAAATTAAAAAAAATTTTAAGGTGTCTAAAAAAGGAATAAAAAGTCTCATAATAAAGTTGTCTCACGTACTTTGGACATGTTATCAGGAGGGACATCATGCTTGGTCAGCAAAAAAGAGGAAAACCCTTGATGAGATGTATTGACACAGTGGCTGCAACAACGGCCTCAAGTATAACAAGACTGAGGATGGCGTCGGACAGGGCAGTGTTTCATTCTATTGTACATGGGGTCACTATGAGTTGGAACCAACTTGACGACGCCTAACAACAACAAAATTTGGATGCAGTTGTATATTACTTGTTTGATCTTCAGTACCGTACGCCCTTCACCACCATCGACTCTGGGAGCACATAGGTGAAAAAGATATAATCCCTTTCCTGGAAAAGCTTACGTTAGTGGGGGATATTCTAACTCAGGGCACTATACACTAGTAGAGAATTCCAACTAAAAAACTTGAGAACCACTTTTACACAAAATGTCGTTTAACTGTATAAATTGCTTATGTCTATGTAGCATCAATGTCCCCCTCCCCTTTTAAAGATAATAACACTTTGATTTCCTTTTCAGAACCCACTCTCAGCCCATGTGGTGTGGGTGGGGCTGGCACCTTCCCCACGCTCACTACCACTCCAGGGGTGGACTTCAGGCCTCACCAAGTAGAGCGTATCACCCCTTTGACAACAGAGACTGGTTCAGAAATAGACAGTGATTCAGGCCAGGCTGGTGAGATGCAATTCCAGGACTTCTGTTAGAACTGCTGTAAAGGAGATGATCTCGTTCCACTAGGAATGCTGCGTTATGAGTATGGACCTGCCATCTGATCACTGCTTTGGGAGAAGTTGCCTTTGAACCATGCCAAAACCAAACCAAACCCATTGCCATGGAGTCGATTCCAACTCATACCGACCCCACAGAACAGAGAAGAACCGCCCCATAGGGTTCCCAAGGCTGTAATCTTTACAGAAGTAGACTGCCACATCTTTCTCCTGTGGAGCGGCTCGTGGGTTCAAAACTTCGAACTTTCGGTTAGCACCCAAGCATTTAACCACTGTGCCACCAGGGCTCCTTTGAACCATGTCAAGACAGATGAGAATAGAGTCAAGACATGGAGAATGACAGGTTCCTGGTGATATTGTTGGAACATCTGGATCCACCCATTCCTGAAGTCATACTTCCCTGGACTTTTTGGTTATATGAGTCCATATTATCCTCCTTTTGCTAATCCACTTTAGTTGGGCTTCTGTCACTTGAGATCAAAAAAATCTTTGTCTAATATACTTCCTCAGCCTCACATTCCTGATTTGTAAAGAGGTTGTGTTTCTAAGATCCTCTGCCATGCTGACATTCTCTTATAATACTGAATTTAGCTGTCTTAAGGGGTTGTTGTGATGATCAAATGAACACAATGAATGGGAATTTAAACGTGCAAGATTTTGTCAATTTAAAGGTGCACTACAAAGAGTATGAGGATTTATGAGAATAATAGTATTCAAATCTTAAAATACACACACACACCCCT
Organism: Elephas maximus indicus; assembly: GCF_024166365.1. Lineage (NCBI taxonomy): Eukaryota > Metazoa > Chordata > Mammalia > Proboscidea > Elephantidae > Elephas > Elephas maximus. The sequence goes on from NC_064822.1 coordinate 127,122,305, forward strand.
ACAAAATTAGTAGCCTCCAGAGTCCACTTCATTTGTAATACCATTGTATAAGGATACAGCCTCAGAAAATAAGGAGGAAAACGTTCTCGCAAAAGACCATAGAAAATCCACATTTTACCAAATCCCAAAGGTTTCTACTAACCAAGTCCTGGCTTCTGAAACTCTTTACCACACCCCACAAGGGCCTTTCCTCTTTTTTTTTTTTTTTTATTTAATAGTGCTTATTATTTTTCTCTTTAATTTTTCATACAAATAACACTAAAGGACTCCTTTAATGTTTTGTAAGCAACTTTCAATCACTGATCACTGACTCTGGGGGGAAAAAAAAAGTCAAGGTGTTTCTTTTATTTTCCTCCAAAGGAGAAAACTCCTTAAAAATGCCTAAAGGGGAAGGAGGGGAGGGAAGGGCTCTATAAGAACGGAAAGAATGTAGAAAAGGAAAAAAAGAGAATGAAGCCGGGGCGGAGGGACATTCTAAACTGGGTCTTTTTTCCTCCTCAGGCATTCTCTCTAACACTCAGTTAAGGGAGCCCCTGTGATGCTGGGAGCTAATGGTCTGTTTTTTGTTCCGGCTGTGCAGTGGGGCGAGCAGCTACTAGAGGGCAGCAAAGCATCAGAAACGGGAGCACGAGGCTCCTACGGCTGACTGGGAACTGACCTGGGCACCTGAGGCCAAAGGCCTGGAGCGAGTCTTGGGTCCTGCCCCCCATCATAAGTCAGGGAGGGTTTACTTTCAGGGTGGCCCTAAATTCTTTACAAGCTTGTGAAAATGCCTGTATTGACAAAAATCCAAGGACTTACCTGAGTACCCAGTGACAGGAGCAGAGGCAGAAAGTTCCCAAGAAACCAGGGGCCTAGGGGCTCTCCAGTGCAAAGTGGTTAAGCACTTGGCTGCTAACCAAATGTCAGCAGTTCAAATCCACCAGCTGCTCCTTGGAAACCTTAAGGGGCAGTTCTCCTCTGTCCTATAGGGTTCCTATGAGTCAGAATCAACTCGACAGCAATGAGTTTTAGGGGCTCTCTGAGTGGTGCAATGGTTAATTTCTGGACTACTAACTGAAAACTTGGCAGTTCAAAACCACTGAGAGGTGCTCTGGAAGTAAGGCCTGACAATCTGCTTCCAAAAGGTCACGGCCATGAAAACCCTATGATGGAGTTCTACTCTGCACACCTGGAGTCACCATGAGTCGGAATCAACTAGACACCCACTAACAATGACAACAGGGTAAAGCTAAGGGGAAGGGGAGTCAGTGTCAAGCAAAGGGGATTCTGGCTAGAATTCAAGGAACCCCTCAAGTTCACAGGTGCTCACTGTGTGCTCGGCGTGGTCTAAGCCTGCACATAACCTAACCTAACCTACCCAGTTGCTGTGGAGACAATTCTGATTCATGGCCACTCCATACGTGTCAGAGTAGAAATGTGCTCCATAGGGTTTTGATGCTGATTTTTTTGAAATAGATTGCCAGGCCTTTCTTCCAAATACATTTCTTCATTTAATCCTCAATAACAATTCTCTGCAGGGAGGGGTAATTATCGTTCCCATTTTGCAGCTAAGGATGCTCCTTCTATTTTCCAACTGCACTTTGGAACAATGATTGTACATTTGCTGTCAACTCTCCCAGGCACAGAAAGCCTCTGGAGGACACAGGCAGTCTTTTCATTTTTGTGGTCTCAGGGCCCAGGACTTGAGGAACAGTTGGTTTTTAGTAAATGTTTCTTGAATGAAAGAATGAATGAGTGAAGGGGGTGTAGGAGGAGAAGGCTGAGAGAACAAGACAGTACTATGTAAAAGTGTATAATTAATGCCATAATCAATGTACACTGGGATATAAAAGACAGAGGACTAACCACAAAGGCGCTGCAGCTCTCACTCTTGTGCTCCCATAGAAAAGCTCTAATAGAGGAACCTGGGCCCCAGGTAGTAGGCTCAGGAGGTCCTTATTACCAATAGGACCTTTTCTTTCTCAGGCCCTTTCACTACAGAAGCAGAAAAAACAGACATTTTAGGGAGTTCTCTATTAACTAAGAGCTGTTTTTATTTTTTTGTAGGGTAGGTGGAGCCCTGGTGGCACAGTGGTTAAGAGCTTGGCTGTTAACCAAAAGGTCAGCAGTTTGAATCCAGCAGCCATTCCTTGGAAACCCTAAGGGGCAGTTCCACTCTGTCCTATAGGGTCACTACGAGTTGGAATCAACTCCATGGCAGTGGGTAGGGCAGGCATTGGCATAGATAATTCTAGAACAGGCTGGGCTTTCAAGTGTGAGCTCACCTGAAGGGTTAGGGTGCCTCTAGACCATCTAGGGAGCTTGGATAAGAGAATTCTGTTAGGCAGCGTCAGGTCTAGGGCTTCTCTCTTCATTTCTGAGTCCTTTGTTTGGTCCCAGAGGCTTTCCTATGCCTCTTACCTCTCCCCATGCATATATCTTGGTCATATGATCCCAGCCTCTTCAGAGTTCTCTTATTTAGGAAGTTCTAGAAACACCCTAGTCTCAGAATATGTAGAAGAAGTACTTTCCAGACCAACAGATTCCAAACATATTCCAGGCCACTCTGTCAAGAGAGCTCTTAAAAATATCCCTGAGGGACAATAGGAAATCAGCTTCATATGACGGACATACTTAGAAAGGATTCCAAGGTGCTGCTCTCAAATCCTCCCTACCCTAAGGCTTTTAAATATATATTATATATTGATTTTCTAGAGTGGTGCTAATTCAATACAAATGTAATGTAGGCATTATATTGAATGTAATTCTCCATTTGAATATGACACAGCACTTATATTTTGGCCAGTTGTTTCATCTGCTCAACCCAAGAAATACAACGGTTGGTCAAGGATAATCTTGACTTTACTGGATTTTTGTCTTGCCTTCTAACTTTAAAACTTCCCATACTCAACTCCAAAGCAACTACTACTGGAATTCACTACTGTCGGACCTTCTACCAGTTTCGATGATGTCATTTCTCATTTTTTTTTCGTTAAGCACCATGTCTTCAATTCCTCAGATCTGTAGTCCTGGCTGAGGACAAGAGCACAAACTACTAGAAGCTCTAGGTCCCTACAAATCCTGTGATTTATGTTTAGGCCCAATTAGAAAAAGTATCAAATGGACACATTAGATTTTAATTTAACAATGCAAGGAAAAACGAAAAAGATTTAATTAAAAATAAAGCAGGAAAAAAGTTTACTTTCTTAAGACCCAGCAGTTTAACTTCTAGGTATATACCCTAGACATCTAATAGAAGACACACAAACAGACATACACACACCTATGTTCATTGTAGCACTATTCACAAGAGCAAAAGAGATGGAAACAACCTAAGTGCTCATCACTAGATGACTGGACAAACAAAATGTGGTACGTACTTGCAGTGGGATACTAGGCAGTCATAAAGAATGTTGAGCTCTTGAAACATCTTATTATGTGAATGAATCTGAATCTGGATGACATTATGCTAAATGAAATAAGTTAATCATAAAAGAACAAATATTGTATGGTCTCGGTTTTACAGAACAAGAAAAAGATATATATATATAGATAGATACAGAGGCCAACATTCATTGCTGGTCACCAGGGGTAGGAGGGGGATCATTCTCCAGATAGTAAACACTTGTTATTTTGGGTGATGGGAAAGGTAACACAGAATGTAGGCAAAGTGTGTACAGCTTAACCAAGGTAAAGGGTGCCACTAAGATGTACACAATGAAAAGGATGTTTGGTAAATGCTATGGCATATATAATTTTGCAACAACAACCAAAATATATGTGTTTGCATATATACATGCATGCATGCATATATGCATATAGGTATGTATATATGTGCACATATACATATATATATATACACACACATATATACATACATACACATACCTATATATATATATATATATATATATATATATATATATATACACATAGGAGCCCTGGTGGCACAGTGGTTAAGAGCTCAGCTGCTAACCTAAAGGTTGGCAGTTTGAATCCACCAGCTGCTCCTTGGAAATCCTATGGGACAGTTCTACTCTGTCCTATAGGGTTGTTATGAGTCAAAATCAACTTGACAGCAATCAGTTTGGTTTTGGTAATATGTATACATATACATACACATGTGCCTGCATATAAATTCATATATATATGTAATAAAGTACACAGGGGCACAGTTATGAATACTTCTTAGACATAACCAAGCACCTCACCAGACTGGTTTTCTTGGTTTGAGGGTTTAGGGCCATATTCTCGTGGGACAACTTAGTCAATTGGCATAATTCATAAAAGTTTATGTTCTATATTCTAGTTTGCTGAGTAGTGTCTGGGGTTTCAAAGGCTTGCAAGTTACAATCTAAGATACAAGTATTGTCCAGAGCAAAAAAAAAAAAAAAGGGAAAGAAGGAAACCGAAGACTCAGAGAAGAAACTAGTGCAGAGGGACTGTCTATACAAACCATGGCCTCATCTACCCAGAGACCAGAAGAACTGGATGGTACCTGGCTACAACTACTGACTGCTCTGATCAGGCCACAATAGATGGATCCTGATAGAAAAATATGGAACAAAACTCCAAATTCTTAAAAATATCTAGACTTACTGGACTGGCTGAGACTAGAGGACACCTGAAACTGTTGCCCTACGGTACCCTTTAAACACTGAATCGAAATTATCCCCTGAAGTCACCTTTTAGCTAAATAACAAGTTGGCTCATAAAATAAAGGATATCATTCATGAATACTGGGCTGCTTTAAAAAATCATCTATAAGACCAAAAGGACAACAATTACTCTAGAGCAAAGATGAGAAGGTGGAAGGGCAGGGAAACTAGCTGGAAACGGTACAACCAGGACAGAAATAATGAGAATGTTGACACAATGTGAAGTGTGCCACCAGTGTCACTGAACAACTTATGTAGAAATTGTTGAACGGGAACCCAGTTTGCTGTGTAAACTTTCACAGAAAATATAATAAAATATTGTTTTTAAAAAGTTTACTTTCGTTTTTACAGGATATTAAAAAAATATATCCACTTTTCAAAAGGTAGTTAGACCTATTAACTTAACTCTCTGTTTGTATAGATTTCCAAGTGGTTCTTAATGGTTAGCTACACTATCAAGCCTGGGATTCTACAACACTCCCGCCATGCCCTTGCTCACTCATTCTTCCATATTTTTGGTTGTGAGTTCCAGTGATCAATAAAAAAGTTCTCTTTACAGGCATTTTTTATTCTAGAGCTATCTTTCTCTTGGCTTCATGTCTAATGTTTTATTTTCAGGACTGACATGAACACTAGTCCCCAGGAAGACACACCTTCCATGCCTCCACTCTTTGAACTTGTCTGGGAAGGGAAATACAGGAGCTTAATTGATCAAAAGAGAGTCACAGAGTCACAGAAGGATGAGATATTTTGCAGACGCATATGCTAATGAAGTACACCAACTGCTAAGACCCACTGCTTACTGGAAGCGTCATAGAACTGGTGAGCTGATGGAAACGCAAAGCTGTAAAGTAACAGCCAAATCCACTTTTTTTTTTTTTAAATACGGGGAATTTTCTAAGTAGAAAATTAGAGACCTGTTTGGTATAATTTACGGCATGTGACAGCTTTGGAGTAGATTCACACCCTGTTTTTTTCCCTCCCTTCCTCAAGGTTCCACTGTCAATCTCTCAGCAGGGTCTGGATTTCAGCACTGGCACTAATAAACCGAATTGGAACCCAGTGTGTTCTGCAAATCACAGCACGTTCCCAAGTCATAATCCTGTCTTCATTCATCAGACGGAGATTCCATGTTGTTGTTGCAGATTAAAGTCAATTCTCTGTCATTACAACTGTAATTTCTCACTTATCTTGGGAGTTTCCTTTGTGCAAACCTTTAGGAAGCCTCACTCATTTGAAGGAGTTCAGATGAAACAGGAATTTGAGTGGAGAATTCAGCTGTAGCCTTCTTTTCTGGCACTGCATCTAGAGGTCGTCTTATTTAATACAACCCTTTTTGACTGTTGTGATGACAGGGCCAAACTTGTCGGAAGGCAAAAGACAAGGCCATCTATCACCATTATTTGGAAATCTCATACAGCAAAGGATTTATGATCTGCTCATTTCAGAGGAGATTAAAAAAAAATTGAATAAAGCACGTCTGGCGATGCATGAAAATGAGATGGATTTCACAGAAGGCCTGGGGCTGAATATACTTGGTCAGAGTTGCCTCATCGTCATGCCAATGTGCAGAGGGCTTCTCTGGGACCACTGAGCACTGCAGCAGAGCGTTATATGAAGGGTGCCCAGTACCTAGAGCACCCCAAAGGCTAGCAGAACACCACAGTGGTGAAGAGTGTAGGCCCTGGAACCAGGCTGGCTGGGTTTGAATCTAGGGTATGATCTAGGGCAAGCTACTAAATCATCCTGTGCCTCAGTTTCCCCAGCTACTCAGGTTCGTTATGAGGATTAAATGAGTTAGTCTTGTACCTAACACTTGACACATGGTAAATGCTACCTAATGGTTTGCCAAACTAATACTATGAGTCAGAATAGACTCCATGGCAATGGGTTTTGGTTTTAGTTTCACGGTGATGTTGTGAAAGAAAACTAATAGTAACCTATCTTACCAGACTGCTGAGACAGTTTAAAAAGTTATTATAAATAATAAATTTAGAATGCTGCTTGGTACATAGGAGGCACTCAAGTGTTCGCCATTGTTATTATGAATGTTGTCATTATAAGCAGCAAGAGTAGTTCCTAACGTGGCATGTCTCCGTACCCCCAGAGAGCCAGATCTTAAGTTTATGAATCACAGGTTGATGTCTTAACTCAAGGTTGTCAAACTGGCAGCTCAAGGATCACGAATGACCCGTAGATATGTTTGTTTTGCCTGAGCTATGTTAAAATATCATCATAATAATGCAACCTCATGATGTTGTCGTTGTTAGGTGCCGTTGAGTCAGTTCTGACTCATAGCAACCCCACGTACAACAGAACGAAACATTGCCTGGTTCTCACAATCATTGTTATGCTTGAACCCATTGTTGCAGCCACTGTGTCAATCTATCTCATTGAGGGTCTTCCTCTTTTTCACTGACCTTTTACTTTACCAAACATAATATCCTTCTTCAGAGACTGGTCCCTCCTGATAACATGTCCAAAGTACATGAGACAAAGTCTCACCGTCCTTGCTTCAAAGGAGCATTCAGGTTGTACTTCTTCCACGACAGATTTGTTCTTTGTTCTAGCAGTCCATGGTATATATTCAATATTCTTTGCCAACATAGGCATCAATTCTTATTTGGTCTCCCTTATTCACTGTCCAGCTTTTCCATGCACATGAGACAGTTCAAAATATGTCTTGGGTCAAGTGCACCTTAGTCTTCAAAGTGACATCTTTGCTTTTCAACATTTTAAAGAGGTCTTTTGCAGCAGATTTGCCCAATGCAATATATCATTTGATTTCCTGACTGTTGCTTCCATGGGTGTTGATGAAGAAACTGAAGATTTTTACCAACTTCTGCAGTCTGAAATTGATTGAATGTGCAGTCAGGATACAGTGATTAGAATGTGAAAGCTGGCAACAAAAAAGGACTCCACGGGACCCAACAACAATAACAACGTCACGACAGGTTTTTAATTAGTTGTACACTTAAAAAATTCCCAGAGTCCACTATGTATTCATGGCTTTTCTTGAACAGTCAAGAGGTCTGGCCACATTGGGCTTGCATGCCTGCAAAGCAACTCTCAGCTGGAGCTGAGAAATGGCTGCCATTTTAGATATTTGGGGGCATACATTCTCCAGCTCACTCCGTCCCCACCAGGTCTACTTCGTATGCTGTGTTATCTTTTGGACCCTTGCAGGGACTTGCCTTTGTCCTCTTGAATCTATTCTAGGTGTCCTTGTGACATGATCTCAGGCAGAATATGATTTTTAAGGCCCTGAACCCTTCTGAGAATCTGATGAATGCTAGGGAAATTTTTCCCAGTAAAATGTACACATATATGTATACTCACAGCGTATGACAGGAAAGTCCACGGGGATCATGAACCCCCTAAAACCCAGTCATAGAAACACCTCCTTCGTTTAAAGGTTTATTTGTGGACAAGAAAATTCCATTACTCCTCACTATTCTTTAAATTACAATTGTATCTCACACTGGTGGAGGCAGAGACTATGTTACAAAAGAATAAGTTGTGTGCATGCATAAAATCAAGGACTATGCTTAGAAAAATCAAATGTTTTGTATTGATCATAAATTTACTGGTTGCCTTGGCTGAAGTCAAATTTGGCATTTTTAAAATAAAAATATCATATGAGCGTGAAATCTCATTCAGAAGAAAGATTCAGATTATAGTCAGTACTTCAAGAATTATCCTCGTGTTTGTCCTCTGTCTCAGCTCCTTTACTAAATCCAGTCATTAATCAAGTCCCGCCAATTTCACTCCCTTAACACTTCTCAACTCCATCATCTATTCTCCATATCTCTATCATTGCCAGGGCCACTGCTAGCCCAGATGGTACTATTTATTATGAGCATTAGGGAAAAAAAATTGCTTTCTCAATACATTTTACCACTGGAAAAAAGTACCGTAAAACTATATATATTCACCATGTCTAATATGGGAATGGCACCCCCCAACATGGTGCCCTTGAGCAAGGCACAGCTGTACTGTTTCCAGCATGATTCAAGTGTAAGGATCCCTAAATCTGTTGTCATCGAGTCGATTATGTCTCATAGCGACCCTATAGGACACAGCAGAACTGCCCCATAGAGTTTCCAAGGAGCCCCTGGTAGATTTGAACTGCTGGCCTTTTGGTTAGCAGCTGTAGCACTTAACCACTACACCATCAGGCCATCAGGGTTTCCTAAGCATCCCTGACATGGACTAACCATTACTACATAAGCCTGTTATCTAGAGGGGGAAGCAGAGAGCAGTCTGTAAAGCTTTGGTCTTATAGCCATAAAAACCAGGGTTTGAATCATAATTTCTGACAAGGTCTTGGCAGAAGAACACAGTGCCTGCACACAGTAAATGCTCAATAGGTATTATATGTTTTTATTATTATCCACTAGTATCAGTTTCCTCAACTGTAAATGAAGATAATAAAAAATACATAGTATAAGGGTTGAAGGAGCCCTTGTGGTACAACAGTTAAGTGCTCGGCTGCTAACCAGTTGGCAGTTTGAACCCACCTAGCAGCTCTGTAATGGAAAGACTGGCAATCTGCTCCTGTAAAGATTATAGCCAAGAAAACCCTATGGGGCAGTTCTACTCTGTCACTTGGGTTGCTACCAGTCAGAATCAACTCAACAGTACCCAACAACAACAAAGTATCAGGGTTATATTAAATTAAACAGAAAGTATTTAGCACAGTGCTTGGCAAACAGTAAAGGCTCAATAAACCCAATAAATGGTGGTAATATTAGCTATTCTTATTTCTGTGCTCTAGTGCCTCCCCCTGCCACTGTGATCCTAGTTTTCTAGGTATAAAATCGTAAGTAGTCACTGCTACTGATATACTTCCATATCCTAAGGGGTAGATGATGGTGACCAATTTCTGGATGACCACAGCAGGCATCACAGTGACCAGGAATGCCCAGAGGAAAGGGCAAAACAGCTCCAGGCTGAGGGTGAGGCTAACAGACTTCCTGGAGCACTGAAGTCTTACTGGTTGCTGTTGTCTTTTAATCTCATGAAAAAAAAAGGCAATCTTTTTAAAATAAGGAAGAAATCCTTTTTATTCCTCCCTTCCAAATCATCTATCCATATTCAAGGTACAAGGACCATCAAGTTCCCCGTGCAGTGAGGTGTGCCAGATATTGAATAGGAGAAATAAGCTTTACAAACTACCTGGGCCCACAGAACAGGCTCTGACTCCCCTGGGTGGAGAAGGGGGCAGGGCAAATGTGAAGAGGAGCCTTGCTCTCAGAGCGGAAGCCATTTTGCTCAAAGCACTCCCGAACTGCTGACACAGCATGCAATCTAAGGTTTTTCTTTATGGCATCTGTTTCTACAAATTCTGTCCAGGTGGCAAACTCTTCCCCTCTGCTCTTAGCAACAGTATGCAGGACAGAGAACACCTGTTCTGGAAATGGACTGATTAGCCCAGGGTTGGCATACACTACACGGGCTTGGGGCCACATGTGAGGAGGAGATCCTGCAGCTCAGTCAGCGGTTGGCCCTATTCCCCCTCTTGGCTCTAGTCCACATCCACTGCTAATGGGATTGATCCATGAGCATAAATCTGAAAAGCCTGTTGGAGGTCATCCTGTCTCATATCACTACTGAGTACTGTTACTAGTCCAAAAGCAAATGTTTTGAGCACTTGATAAGGTGCTGGAGGTACAAAAGTGAGCATGGTTATCCTCATCTTTAAGGAACTTCTAGGGGAGGGAGGTACAGAAGATGATAGAATGGAAAGGAAATAGCATTTAATGGATGCCTGTTCCACAATATAATTTACATATGCAGGATCACTTTAAACAGGTAACAATAATTCAGTGGAATACATGTCATATCGGTACTATCATAGGATGTTGTGGAAGGGGAGCAAAGATGAGAGAACAAATTAGTGAAGGAAACAGATAAATGAGGATGTGAGAAAAGTGTGGGAAAGTTGCACAGTGGAGGAGGCAGTGGAGCTGGACCTTGACGGATAAAGTAGGAGTTTGTCCAAGGAAGAGGAGGCAAGTATTCCAAGCAGAGAAAACAGCATGTAGTATGGGCAGATGAGAAAGAAGCATCAAAGTAATTCAGAGAATTAAATGAAGAAGGGACTGGAGAACCAAATTACAATATGGCTAATATATGTGATGTACTGTATATATACTACTTACAGGGAAATTATAGCTAATGATAAGCAAAAGTCACTAATATCTCAAACCTCCATTTTTCTTAAGAGGACAAATCATGGAAACGCTTTCCATCTGTGGGGCTCTTTACAGATTCCGGATACTTCATGTCTCAATAATGGCCCGCCGACCCAGTGGAAATGCAGAAATACAAGTCAACTCATCCAGATTCCTGACGAGAAAACTCACTCTGAGGAGTGATGCTCCTTTCATTCTTTTTTGTTTTGTTTTCTGATAAGTAAGATTCTAGCCTTACATAGAATACTAATCTAAACATTAAGGACAGAGTAACGAAGAAGAAATTCTACAAATCCTATATTTTTGATGGACATACTGGTCAGAAAACAAACAGAAGATAAGAAAAAGAATATATTCAATATGAAAAAGAAATTAAATAAATGATTGCTGTTGTAGTTGTTGCTGGGTGCTGCTGAGTCAATTCTGACTCATGGTGACCTGATGTAACAGAGTAGAACTGCCCCACAGGGCTTAATCTTTATGGAAGCAGGTCTCTAAGTCTTTCTCCCATAGAGCCACTGGGTGGATTCCATCACCAACCACTCATTTAGCAGCCGAACACTTAACCATTGTGCTACCAGAAAAAAAAAAAAAAAAATCTACCAGGGCTCCTTAAATAAGTGATTATAGTTAAAGAATTTTGGATCTAGGAGGGAATGTTAGACAACTTGTGCCTAACAGGACACGGCAGGTGCTCAAAAAAGGTTTGTTGAATGAAGGAATGAATGATATTCAACTTCAGTGGCTTATAAACTGTGCTTCCACTTCAAACCACGGAGTAATTTCTATACAATGACTGCTTAAACTGCTATGAAGACAAGTTAGATCTTAGTACCTGACATAGAGCAGGTGCTTACAAACATATGGCAGGAAATGAATGAAGGAATAGGTAAATATATTAATGAACAGAGAGGAAGAATTAATTGAATTTAGCAATCATAAAAAAAGGGAGTAAAATCTAAAGGGAAGAAGACAAAGACCAAATTTCATTCTCTCCTGACCTACCTAAAGCTTTACCTTTGCCATGTCTTACCTCCCCTGCATTAAGAGAAGCACAGAAATGACTTTTTCCTCACTTCAGAGGGATGTGGGAAGAATAAAGATGTTAATATGTGCAAAGCTTCTGGAGCTCCTTGGAGAGGGACATTGTTGTTGTTGTCAGGTGCCATCAAGTTGGTTCTGACTCATAGCGACCCTATGTACAATAGAACAAAACACTGCCCAGTCCTGTGCCATCCTCACAGTTGTTGTTATGCTTGAGCGCACTGATGCAGCCACTGTGTCAATCCATCTCGTTGAGGGTCTTCCTCTTTTTTGCTGACCCTCTACTTTACTAAGCATGATGTCCTTCTCCAGGGACTGGTCCCTTTTGATAACATGTCCAAAGCAGGTGAGACAAAGTCTTGCCATCCTCACTTCTAAGGAGTATTTGGGCTGTACTTCTTCTAAGACAGATTTATTAATTCTTCTGGCAGTCCATGGTATATTTTAATATTCTTTGTCAACACCATAATTCAAAAGTATCAATTCTTCTTCGGTCTTCCTTATTCATTGTCTAGCTTTTGCATGCATATAGGGCCAATGAAAATACCCAGCTCGGTCAGGGGCACCTTAGTCTTCAAGGTGACATCTTTATTTTTAACACTTTAAATAGTTATTTTGCAGATTTGCCCAATGCAATATGTTATTTGATTTCTTGACTGCTGCTTCCATCAGTGTTGATTGTGGATCCAAGCAAAATGAAATCCTTGACAACGTCAATATTTCCTCCGTTTATCATGCTGTTGCTTATTGGTCCAGTTGTGAGGATTTTTATTGTCTTTAGGTTAAACTGTAATCTATACTGAAGCCTGTAGTCTTTGATCTTCATCAGTAAGTGCTTCAAGGCTTCTTCGCTTTCAGCAAGCAAGGCTGTGTTATCTTCATATCGCAGGTTGTTAATGAGACTTCCTCCAATCCTGATTCCTTTTCATACAGTCCAGCTTCTCGATCATTTGCTCAGCATACAGATTGAATAAGTATGGTGAAAGGATACAACCCTGACACACACCTTTCCTGATTTTAATCTGATCAGTATCCCCTTGTTCTATGCGAAAAACTGCTTCTTTGTCTATGTACAAGTTTTGCATGAGCACAATTACGTGTTCTTGAATTACTATTCTTCACAATGTTATCCATAATTTGTTATGATTCACACAGTTGAACACCTTGCACAGTCAATAAAACACAGGTAAACGTCATTCTGGTACTCTCTGCTTTCAGCCAAGATCCATATGACATCAGCTATGTTATCCCTCATTCCATGTCCTCTTCTGAGTCTGGCCTGAGTTTCCGGCAGTTCCCTGTCGATGTACTGCTGCAACCATTTTTGAATTATTTTCAGCAAAATTTTACTTGTGTGTGATATTAACAATACTGTTTGAAAATTTCCACATTCTGTTGGATCGCCTTTCTTTGGAATGGGCACAAATATGGATCTCTTCCAGTTGGTTGGTGTTTTAATCATCATCTAGCACTGCCATAACAGAAATACCACAAGTGGATGGCTTTAACAAAGAGAAATTTATTTTCTCACAGTCTAGTGGGGTACAAGTCCAAATTCAGGGTGTCGGCTCCAAGGGAAGACTTTCTCTCTCTGTTGGCTCTGGAGGAAGGCTTCCCCTGGTTGAGGAGCTTCTCAGGCATAGGGACCCCGTGCCCAAAGGATGCGCTCTGCTCCTGGTGCTAATTTCTTGGTGGTATGAGGTCCCCCACTCTCTGCTTGCTTCCCTTTCCTTTTATCTCTTGAGAGATGAAAGGCGGTGCAGGCCACACCCAAGGGAAAATCCCTTTACAATGGATCAGAGATGTGGCCTGAGCAAGAGTGTTACATCCCACCCTAAACCTTTTAACCTCAGGCAGAGATTATGATTTATAACACAGGAAAATTACAAAATGGAGGACAACCACACATGGCCTAACCAAGTTGACACATATTTTTGGGGGACATAATTCAGTCCACTATAGTTGGCCAGGTAGTTGTTTTCTAAATTTCTTGGCATAGATGAGTGAGCACTTCCAGTGTTGCATCCATTTGTTGAAACACCTCAATTGGTATTCTGTCAATTCCTGGAGTCTTGTTTTTTGCCAATGCCTTCAGTGAAGCTTGCACTTCTTCCTTCGATACCATTGGTTCTTGATCATATGCTACCTCCTGAAATGGCTGAACATTAACCAATTCATTTTGCTATAGTGACTATGTGTATTCCTTCCATTTTCTTTTGACATTTCCTGCATCATTCAATAATTTGTTCAATGTTATTGTTGTTAGGTGCCATAGAGTCACTTCTGACTCACAGTGACCCTAGGCACAACAGAACTGAACACTGCCTGGTCCTGTGCCATCCTCAAAAGCATCATCATGCTTGAGCCCATTGTTGAGGCCACCATGTCAATACACCTCGTTGAGGGCCTTCCTCTTTTTTGTTGACCCTCTACTTTACCAAGCGTGATGTCCTTCTCCAGGGACTGATCCCTCCTAATAACATCTCTAATGTATGTGAGATGATGTCTCACCATCCTTGCTTCTAAGGAACATTCTGGCTGTACTTCTTCCAAGACAGATTTATTTGTTCTTTTGGCAGTCCATGGTATTTTTAATATTTATTGACACCGTAATTCAAAAGCACCAGTTCTTCTTGAGTCTTCCTTATTCATTGCCCAGCTTCTGCATGCATATGAGGCTACTGAAAACGCTACAGAATCCTTCAAAATTGCAACTCAAGGCTTGAATTTTTTCTCCAGTTTCTTCAGCTTGGGAAATGTTGAGCATGTTCTTTCCTTTTGGTTTTCTGACTCCAGGGTTTTGCACATCTCATTATGATACTTTGTCTTCTTGAACCACCCTTTGAAATCATCTGTTCAGCTCTTTTACTTCATCATTTCTTCCATTTCCTTTAGCTACTCCATGTTCAAGAGCAAGTTTCAGAGTCTCTTCTGACATACATTTTGGTATTTTCTTTCTTTCCCGTCTTCTAGATCACCTTTTGCTTTCTTCATGTATGATGTCCTTGATGTTACCCCACAACTTGTCTGGTCTTCAGCCATTAGTGTTCAATGTGTCAAATCTACTCCTGAGATGGTCTCTAAATTCAAGATAGACTCAAGTTTAAAGCTCTGGTGGTGTAGTGGTAAGGAGCTCAGCTGCTAACCAAAAGGTTGGCAGTTTGAATCCACCAGCTGCTCCTTGGAAACCTTATAGGGCAGTTCTACTCTGTCCTATAGAGTTGCTATGAGTTGGAATCAACTCAACTGCAACAGGTTTGGTTTAGGTTTTTGGTATACTCAAAGTTGTACTTTGGCTCTCATGGACTTGTTTTAAATTTCTTAAGCTTCAACCTGAACTTGACGGTCTGTTCCACAATTGGCCCCTGGTCTTGTTCTGACCAAGGATATCGAGCTTCTCCATCATTTCTTTCCACAGATACAGTCAATTTGATTTCTGTGTATTCCATTTGGTGAGGTCCACGTGTATAGTCTCTGTTTTTGAATTCCAATCTTTTGAATTCCAAACTTTTGAATTCCAATCACGGGTAATTATCAGTGTATCAGGATTGCATGCTTGATTCATTTCAGGTAGAAGAAGCTGGTAAATATCTTCAATGGCTTTATCTTTTGGACACTACAGGTATTAATTTCATTATTATAAGCTTCTCATGAAAACACAGCTGTCACACCTTTAAACAAACCATTTTCAATGATATCTCAAGTATCTTCAACTAGAACATGGAAAGGGCCATGTGGCAACAGGGAAAATGGCCAGCAAAGCCAATCAAACCACTTGGTCCTCAGCCTTGGATTCACTTGGGCTCAGTATGAGGGCAATAACAACTTTAGGTCCTTACTGTCAGTTGTGTGGTGAAGAGTTGAGAGGTGTGCTGAGACCTGCACTGGGTTGAGTGGAGAACAGAGATGAAACAGACACATTTTTCTCGGCCCTCTGAAAGCCCTGATTTTGAACTAAATTCCAGGAAAGAGAAGGTACAGGAACATGAAAAGCAATGGATTTGAGGGTATTTTAGTTAGGTTACAGTTCCTGGGTGGTGCGAATGGCTAACATGCTAGGCTGCTAGCCAAAAGATTAGAAGTTTGAGTCCACCCACAGGTACCTCAGAAGAAAGGCCTGGAGAGCTATTTCCAAAAGGCTCAATTAAAAAAAAAAACCCAAACTCATTAACATCGAGTGGATTCTGACTCATAGAGCCCCATAGAGTTTCCAAGGAGCACTTGGTGGATTTGAAATAAGGACCTTTTGGTTAGCAGTTGTAACACTTAACCACTAGGCCACCAGCATTTCCTCTGAAAGGTTACTGCCATTGAACACCCTACAGAACACAGTTCTACTCTGACATGCTTGGGGTCACTGTGGGTCGGAGTCAATTTGATGGCAATTTTATTGTTTAATCTCTTTGTAGGAAGTTCTAACCCTATTCAAACTACATTTATCATGTCAACATTGCAGACAAATTGCTCTAATCAGCAAATGCAAATCAAGCTCCCTCAGAAAAAGGAAGTGAAATAAAAATAAAACTGAATTGATCCTCTTATTATTGATCTGGACCCTACATCTAGATTTACCTGGACCCTAGATCAAAAAAAAAAAAAAAAAAAAAATTTAATGTACAAAATTAAATGGAGAAAAGAAAATGAAAAACAATGGTTTCTACCATATTTAAAATAACCAGATATTAGGAGGTTAAAAAAGAATGAAAGACACTGCAAAGTGGGACTTGTGCCATCAGATGTGCAGGCTCAAGAGAATTGTATCAAAATTCTCCTCAATCACTGTACTATCAGTATCCACCTGCGCTTCAGTAGACAATAACACAATGGAAAGACTAAATACATCAAAAGTATGACCAGGAATAAGATCACAATAAATTATACCTGGCTTAGAAAGAAAGCTCTACCAGTCTGCAACAACTTTTATTTATATATGAGGATGTCTTATTTTTTAAAAAATATTATTTATTGAATAGTAAAAACTATACTTGTACCTGTGGCATATTTTCAGTTGCACACAGGGCATCACACCTGAAAGCTCTACCATCATTGCAAATTCCATATATGCAAAGCAGAGCTTAACAAATCCTCCCCAAGATAGTTGCATTTCAATTATCTCCTTTCTCCCAGTTGAGCCACCAATCTTCTTGTCTCCTGGGCTAAAAATCTAGGTGTCCTCATTTTCTTTTCTTTTCACCTTCTAGAACCTTGACACCACTAGAACTGTAAAAAGAAAACACCCAGATTTATACTGGGAGAATTCATTTAACTTCTGAGTCCTTATTTCCTCATTTGTTCAATGAAGATAAAAATAATCATCTTGCTCAGCTTCCCATCCCCTTGTTGGCAATAGGGTGGTCCTCCTTCTTTGTTCCATTAAGGGCTTAATATGAGTCTATCCAACTTATTTGGTTGCTCAGAAAGTTCACGATAGAGTAGGTGGAATCATATATGTCCTCTACTGAGTCACCATAATAAACCATTGTCATTGAATAGATTCTGACTCATAGCAACCCTATAAGACAGAGTAGAACTACCCCATAGAATTTCCTAGGCTGTGATCTATGCAAACGCAGACTGCCACATCTTTCTCCCATGGAGCAACTGGTGGGTTCAAACTGCTGACCTTTTGGTTAGCAGCAGAGCACTTATCCACTGTGCCAGCAGGGTTCCTTGTCACCATAATAAACCTTGTTACTTCTTTCTTTGACTTTTTTTTTTTTTCCTGGGGTAAGACTAACTGGATTGAAATCCCAGAACTACTATTCTTATTATGTAACTGTGGGCAAACTCATATTTTCATAAGAAACTGGGAAAAAGCCAAGTTACCTTGTAGGGTTGTGGGAAAGCTTATGTAGCAACATACGTGAAGTACTTAGCCCTGTAGTAGGCTCACTAAATGCTAGCTGTTGTTATCATCACGACCATCCACTCTTTCTTCTGTATTCTCACCATAGCCCTAGTTTAGGCCACTTCACACTGGATTACAACATGTATTCAACAAGCAAGCATTCATTGAGTAAGTGCCGTACTGCACCAGTAGTGCTGGGTGCTGAGTATACAAAGATAAGAGAAAGTCCTCACTCTTAAGAAGATAAGCCTAGTGTCTAAGATACACATATTGTTGTTGTTAAGTGTCATTTAGTCGATTTCGACTCATAATGACCCCATATAACAAAGCAGAACTGCCTTATAGGGTTTTCTAGGCTATAATCTTTATGGAAGTAGATAACATGGAGCAGCTGGGTTGGTTCAAACTGTCAACCTTTCATTTGGCAGCCAAGAACTTAACCATTGTGCCACCAGAGGCTCCTTACACAAGACATATTTAAATATAAATTGTTACACGCTCTTCAGGCTGCCTACAGGAAGGCTTTTCCAACTCCTGTCTTCACTGCTCTGTTCTGTCTCTGGATTCCTCCTATCATCCATAGCTCAATGCCCCAGAGTTTAGCACACAATTACTCACAAATTGCTTCATAAATATTAGCCTCATCTCCTCAAATAGCTCATTTCCTTGAGAGCAACAACTATTACATAATCCTTACAGTGTTAGCCACACAGTATGTGTTCAATAAATACCTGCTGATTAATTAAACTTTCTTATATTACCTTCACACTAGCTTAAATAGCATATTTCAAGCAAACTTTTAACAGAACACATTCCCATAACTTTTATGTGATCATATTGGCAATAGCTATCTACTTAATTGGTCATCAGTCACTTTTTACAACTACAATTGTAAAAATAGCTGAAAAAGTTATCTTTATGGATGCTGATGTTACAGTGAATAAAACCAAAAAGCTAAATCTCAAGAAACTCACGTACCATAGAGCTGATCACACAACACAAATTCTAACCCCGCTTTGAGAAGTCTTAGTGGTAGCTGATGATAAAATGGGATGAAGATTCCTATTGCATCACACCAACAATATTATTACGTATGCCATTTCTACCCATTTACACTAGGTTATACACTCAATTCTACCACACACCTGTCAGTTTGTTGCACTGTGGTGACTTGCACATAGCTGTGATGCTGGAAGCTATGCCACCAGTGTTTCAAATACCAGCAGGGTCACTCAGGATGGACAGGTTTCAGCAGAGCTTCCAGACTAAGACAGACTAGGAAGAAGGACCTGGAGGTCTACTTCTGGAAAAACTGGCCAATGAAAACTTCATGAATAGTGGCAGAACACTGTCTGATATAGTGCCAGAAGAGGAGCTCCTCAGGTTGGAAGGCATTCAAAATACCACTGGGGAAGAGCTGCCTCCTCAAAGTAGAGTCAACTTCAATGACATGTATGGAGGCAAAGCTGTCAGGACCTTCATTTGCTGAAGTGGCACAACTCATTATGAGAAGAACAGTTTCAAACATCCATTAATAATCGGAGCATGAAATGTATGAAGTGTGAATCTAGGAAAATTAGAAGTCATCAAAAATGAAATGGAATGCATAAGCATCGATATCCTAGGCATTAGTGAGCTGACATGGACTGGTACCGAACATTTTGAATTAGACAATCAAATGGTCTACTATGCCAAGAATGACAAATTGAAGAGGAATGGGGTCACATTCATCATCGAAAAGGATATTTCAAGATCTGTCCTGAAGTACAATGCTGCCAGTGATAGGATAATACCTACACTTCTACAAAGAAGATGGTACCAGTTAATAAGACTATTATTCAAATTTATGCACCAAACACTAATGACAAAGATGAGGAAATTGAATATTTTTCCCCACTTCTGCAGTTCAAAATTGGTCAAACATGGAAACAAAATAAATTGATAATTACTGGCAACTGGAATGCAAAAGTTGGAAACAAAGAAGGATCAGTAATTGAAAAATATGGCCTTAGTGATAGAAATGACTCCAGAGATCACATGATAGAATTCTGCAGGACCAAAAACTTCTTCATTGCAAATACCTTTTTTAAACAACGTAAGTGATTGAATCTGCTTCTGTTAAGATTACAGCCTAGAAAACCCTGTAAGTCAGTCCTCCACTGTCACATGGGGTGGCTAAGAGTTGAAATCTACTTGCAGGCAGCTAACATATACATATAACATGTAACATATGCATGTAAAAGCTGGGCAACGAGTAAGGAAGATGGAAGAAGAATTGATGACTTCCAATTATGGTGTTGGTGAAGAATACTGAATATACCATGGACTACCAAAAGAACAAACAAATCTGCCTTTGAAGAAGTAACTGCCAGAAACCTCCTTAGAAGTGAGGATGGTGAGACTTCATCTCATACACTTTGGACATGCTATCAGGAGGGTTCAGTCTCTGGAGAAGGGCATCATGCTTGGCAAAGCAGAGGGTCAGTGAAGAAGAGGAGGAGCCTCAACGAGATGGACTGACACAATGCTTGTAAACAATGGGCTCAAGCATAACAACAATTATAAGGATGGTGCAGGACCGAGCAGTGTTTCGTTCTGTTCTACATAGGGTCACTATGAGTCAGAAGCAATTCAGCAGCACCTAACAACAACAACAACATGTACTCAACTAGACTAAATTTAAATGTTTGCTTTATTATATTCAAAGAAGCCCTGGTGGCACAGTGGTTAAAGCCCTGGGCTGCTAACCAAAAGATCGGTGGTTCAAATCCACCTGCTGCTCCACGGGATAAAGAAGTCATAGTCTGCTTCATAAAGATTTGGAGCCTTGGAAATCCCATAGGGCAGTTCTACTCTGTCCTATAGGGTCATTATGAATCAGAATTGACTCAATGCCAGTGGGTTTGTTTTCTGGGTTTTTTTTTTTTTTTAATATTCATTATATTCTATTAAAGAAGACACTTTCAGACTCATTTCATTTACTCTTCATGGGAATGAATCTTGTATAAACTGTCAGGGAAAGACCAAATGCTTTTTTCACTCTGATGCAATGATGCTTTCATTTCATAATGCTCTAGAATTACACTTTCCTCCCTTAATTTGGGATCTCTTGTGTTAATTTCACTCCTTTGTTCTCTTGACAGCTTCTAGCCACAGTTTGAATACCTGCAGTTCTACTTTCAGAGCAGTAATTTTTATCCTTATTTTTAATGACAGCAAAAGTTCTATGAAAGGGTTCATGTGTATGGCTTGCTCTTTGCATTTTACAAGCCCAAAGAAAATTACATTTCAGAGAAGGTACATATCCAATTACTAGGAAATAAGTTACAACGAAGCGGCCATAAGAGGCAGTATAATAAAGGCAGCCTCAATTAAAAGTCACCATAACAAAGCAAAAAGAGATACGATGCAATGCACATTAATAAATAGCTTATTCAAAAGCTAAATACAGAGTGGGTGGTAGAAAAAGGAAGTTTCTTTCATGTACGAGTTAATGAATCATTCTATTTAACAAGAAGAGAAGTAGGAAGGGTCAGGATCTCTTCTGTGATCAATAAAAGGCAGTAGTTAGAATTCAAGGAAGAAAACAATTCACAGTAACCTTGTGAAAAATTATTTCAGACAATTCTTGTTAACTTCACTCGGTTTTAAAGAAATACCATGGGATGGGTGAAATGCTAATGAACACAGATGAATACTTATACCCTCACCCTCATTCCACAAATACTTACTGTGCCATTTACTGCGCTTGGCATTCTGCCTTCACGGAATCTTTGGGCAGGAGACACTCAATTACACTGCAATGAGTGGTTCCCAGGCTAGAGTTGACAATAGCGCTTGGAGCACAGCAGAGGAGACCTAATAACCTGAGGGAGTGGTGGGATGGAGAAGGGACTAAGGGGGTGGGGGGTGGAAGTAGAGCAGACAAGGTTTCCAGGTATGAGCAAAGTTATTGCACCTTGCTAGGGATTGACCCTCCTGGAGTGTGAATTCCATAAGACTTAAACTTGTAAGGCAATGTATGTGTGAGGGACGGAAGGTGTAGACTTTGGGTAAAAGAGAAGTAATAAGACTTCGAAGGTGCAAAGAATCTGAACTCTATACTGGGAAGTGAAGAACTGCAGAAAGGTTTTAGCCAGGAATGTGGCTTGATTATATCTGTCTTATAAAGACAATTATGGTGGTACCAGTGTTCAGGGTGGATGGCAGCAGGCCAAAGGAGAGGAAGGAAAATCTGCTAGGAGGTAGTGACAATATTCCTGGACCTTAACAAGGGCAGGGGTACTGGGGTCAGTAGGAAAAAGTAGAGATCTGAGGAATATTAACAGCAGAAGATCAACAGGAAAAGTGACTGAGTTTATGTGGGAAGAGAAGAAGAAAGAAGACCCTAGCATGACACCCAGATTTCATGCTTGGGTAACTGGTGATGGATGGAGTCATTCACAGGACAGAAAATAAACTAGGAGAAGCCTTTAAAGCAATACTACACATACGCACAATTAAGAGTATTAATTTTAAGGAAGAGCAATGGGTTGGATGATATACCTATCAGACATTAAAACATATTACAAATCTCTGATAATTAAAGCCATGTGACAGAGCTGTGAGAGGTACACACATGCCAATAAAAGAGAATGACAGACCTAAAGGAGAGCCTAATACACAGAAGAATGCAGTAGATGACAAAGGAAGGATACATCAATAGAAAACAGATGGTGAAATTGCCTAACTCCACCCAAAAAGTCAATTAAAATACATCATAAAATACAAAATAAACTCCAATTTGATAAGTATAACATGTAAACAAACCAAACCAAACCCAGTGCCGTCGAGTCGATTCCGACTCATAGCGACCCTATAAACAAACAAAAAAAAAAGAGACCATAAAATATCTAGAAAAACCTTTAGGTGCGTATTTGATCTGTGGGTGGGGAAGAACTTTCAAAGCAATAAAAGATATCATGAAGGAAAATATCAACAGATTTTTATACTTAAAACATCTTAATGTTAAAAATGAAATTAAAAGGCAAACAATTTGTAAAGAATTAGACACAAATATGAAAAGGATTAATATTATTCTACAAAAGAACACAGACTCAATAACATATATCACTAAGACCTCAACAGGAAAATAGACAAAGGGCAGGAAGAAACAGTCCAGTAAAAAAGTAACTAATGCATATATGGAAAACTTGTCAGCATCATGAATAATCATGGAACTGCAAAATAAACCAATGAGATGTGATTTTTCATCTATTAAATTATAAAGATTTATCCAGTTTTGGTGAGTACTCTGCAGAATACGAATGCCTATGCATCAGGGGTAGAAGGTCAATTGAGTACCAATTTTCCAGGGAGCTCCCTGAAAACTTATATCAAGAGCCTTAAAATGTTCTCTTGACAGGCCCATAAAACAAAATGAGAGTAAACGGGCACACCAGCCCAGAGGCAAGGACGAGAAGGCCGGAGGGGACAGGAAATCTGGTAACGGGGAACCCAAGATCAAGAAGCAAAGAGTGTTGACACATTGTGGGGTTGGCAATAATATGCATGTTAATTGTTTAATGAGAAACTAATTTGCTTTGTAAACTTTTATCTAAAGAAAAGAAAAAAAAAAAAGCAGGAATCTATCCTGAAGAAATATCCAGGAATATAGCCAAGATTTTTGCATATAGGTTTTCATCACAGTCTTTTTTCTATGTTAAAAAAAAAGGACTTGTGGAGCCTTCTACCTATAACACTTTCTCCCATTATTCCTCTAGATAATCCCTTCTTTTATTTGATGTCTCAGCCAGTCCTGCACCCTTACCCATATTGCTATCCCTGTTACACAGTGCCATGGCATCCTGCAATCCCCTTTATCCCACTCCTTATGCCGATAGTTTTCCTCTTGTCTAGACACTATGCTCCATGAAGGTCTTCTTTGCTATGCACTCAACACGATAAAACAGAACAAAAAACATCAAACAAAATCAGTTGCCATTGAGTAGATTCTGACCGACTCCTGGAGACCTCAAGTGTGTCCGAGTAGAATTGTGTTCCACAGAGTTTTCAGTGGCTATGATCTTTGGGAAATAGATCATCAGGCCTCCATCTGGTTGAGGCTCTTCCTCTTTTTTGCTGACCCTCTGCTCTACCAAGCATGATGCCCTTCTCCAGGGACTGGTCTCTCCTGATAACATGGCCCAAGTACATGAGACAAGTCTCTCCATTCTTGCTTCTAAGGAGCACTCAGGCTGTACTTTTTCCAAGACAGATTTGTTTGCTCTTCTAGCAGTCCATGGTATATAAAATACTTTTTTGCCAACATCATAATTCAAAGTCATCAATTCTTCTTCGATCTTCCTTACTGATTGTCCAGCTTTTGCGTGCCTATGAAGTGACTGAAAACACCAAGGCTTGGGTCAGGTACACCTTAGCCCTGAAAGTGGCATCTCTGCTTTTTAAACACATTAATGAGGTCTTTTGCAGCTGATTTGCCCAAGGCAATACATTAGTTGATTTCTTGGCTGCTGCTTCCATGGGCATTGATTGTGGATACAAGTAAAATGAAATCCTTGACATATTCAATATTTTCTCTGTTTATCATGATGTAAATGTTAGCCTACTGCAAGAAAACTCAATACTCCTTAAATAAACTGGGAAATACTGACTACATAGGATTTAAAACTAGTAAAAACCTTCATTTCAGATTTGTTTTTAATTTTTAACGGGGGAAAATGAAATCAAACAGAACGAGTTTTCAATGTGCAAGTGGCTCTCCAAGCGCAAAGCTGTCCAAGTTATGTTCCCTCTATAACCGTCCACTCTGCTCCCAAAGCCCATCCAGGTGTTCTGGGAGACTTTCAACCTGACAGCCTTCGTGCCACAGCTTCCGTGCTGGACTTGCTGCTCTGAGAACTTCTGCAGTTGGCTGTGAGATTATGAGATGAAAAAAAAATTTTTTTTAGTTGGCTGTGAGATTATGAAATGGAGGGAATGATTTATTACTACTGCTGAATGGCAGGTTAAAACATACCATGTAAATAAGCACCACGGATAAAAACTTGCTTACACTCAGTCTCTGAAGTCTGATTAAAAGTAGTAAACGCAATCTTCCTTCTCTGAGTAATAGTGATAGGTCTTGTGATTTTACTGACTGAGGCAATCACTGATTCAAAAAAAAAAAGAAAGGTATGGGAGGCTTGCGCTGGCTTATCTAGAGACACTGGCCATGTACAGTGACCCTCTCTTAGCACTTCAAGTCATACTTCTTTAAACAAAAAATCAAAGACCAGAAAGCCAAACCAGTTGCCGGCAAGTTAATTCCGATTCACGGTGACCCGATGAGTGCAGAGTAGAACTGCTCCATAGGGTTTTCAAGGTTGTAACCTTTCAGGAGCAGATTGCCAGGCCCTTCTACTGAGGCATCTCTGACTGGGTTTGAACCATCAGCCTTTCAGTTAGCAGTCAAGCGCTTAACTGACTGTAGCACCCATGGAACTTCTAAAGAGGCAAGTTTTTGTGAAAGTAGGGGAAAAAATGTCAGCGCCTCCTCTCACCACCTCCTTCCTACTTATTCCTACAAAGTTGGAACCTGGCGAATTTCCCTATAATTCAACCACAATGCCTTGTAATACTATGTATTGAAACTCCATGCACTTTTGCTAAAACAATCCCCCATCAGTTTGAACATGTTACATCTTTAAAATACTCACTCTCATACACACACACACACACACACACACACACACAGAGTTGCCGTTGAATCAACTACAAGTCATGGTAACCTCATGTGTGCCAGAGTAGAACTGGGTTCCTAATGGCCGATTTTTCAAGAGTAGATTGCCAGGTCTTTCTTCCAAAGCATCTCTGGGTAGACTCGAAACTCGAACCTTTCAGTTAGCAGGTGAGTGCATTAACTGTTTGTACCATGCATTTTACTGTTATACTAAAGAATAAAAAAAGAAATTACTAGTGTCATTAAAAGCATGTTTAAAATAATACACTATGCAGGAATTAAAAAAAAATTAGACAAACTAGTCTAATTATTTGTAATGTTGTTCTTGTGTGCGGTAATACTAAATGTTAATTGTGGGTTCATCTTGACTCGGGGGGTTATTCACAATTTAAAAAAAGAGAGAAGCAGAGAACAGAAATGGGTATTTGTATAACAGTCACTGTAATAATACTGGTTTTAATAGTCTAAAAGGGAGTATTTTCAGAATCCCATTACTGTCTCTTGAATATTTAAAGTGAACTGGTCTATAAAATTTTCGAAGCCCTCAGAAGCACTGGAATGTCTCCTGGGACATACAGCATTCACAGCACATGTACACAATAAGAAAGAGCTCAATGATGTTTTGTATAACGCTTTTTCACACCAAACTTGAAAAACGGAAATTAAACACAGCTCCCCACAGCACAGAATACAGGCAAATTAAAGGTAATTAAAAACAAAAACAAGAAAGAAAGAAAAGAAAATCTAACCCCTATCTAAAATTGCATTTGCTTAAATTTTTAGGTATCAATATAGACAAGAGTGTTTTATAAGGTGATTAATTCAAGACAATGCTCAAGCTTTACAACTCCACAGTTAGGCTTTGTTAGTTTATTTTTAACTTTTATTAAAAACTGGTTGCCATCAAGTTGATTCCAACTCATAATGACCCTACAGGACAGTGTAGAACTGCCCCATAGGGTTTCCAAGGAGCATCTGGTGGATTTGAACTGCCGAACTTTTGGTCAGCAGCTGAGCTCTTAACCACTACACCACCAGGGTTTCCTAACTGTTATTAGGAAATTTTACTTTGTAATGCTTATTTTCCTAGTTTAGGCCCAGGGAGATCGACACTAATCCAGTGTTTCCAAGTGATGATCAAATAATTTAAAAAACAGATCACCAGGTTTGCTAAGACACTGCTATTTATACTTCTCCACCGATGCAGCAAAGTAAAACAAACTAACTTTGCAAATGGAAAGACAAACTTGGTTCTGTCTCCAGTGGAATTTCATGAAATTAGTTTATATATATGTTTATATGCTTACACATTTTAAAATCCACAAATTAGTCTATATTTACTTTTCTTACCTTTGAACAGCTGACCTAAACTATATTTAGTTGTAATTGACTCCCTCTGCTGGCTAAAAATGATATTTGTGTACATGTGAAAACACTGTTGGTAAAGATTTTGACACATGAAATAAACATAACTTGCAAAATCAAATAAATTAATAAAATCACCTTAAGTTACTGAATCTGAAATTCTATGACGTTCATAACCACAGAAAAATTAAGATAAAAGAAAAATAACATAACTTCATGAGTTAGAGCACAGTAAAAAATAAGAAAAAGCTTCCAGGGTATTTACCACAAGCACAGAAAGTGAAATAATCAAAATAAAGTATTTAAAAAGCTTTTAGAGCCTATTTATTTGGAAATCACATTCAAAGATAAATAACTTTTAAAAATGAATAAAAAGCAAGAAAAAAATCTCAGGATCTGGTCAAATATCTATGAGAAAAATGTTTCTGGTCAGTATGTTTTTTTTAATCAGTGACTTAAATGAAGATACACAGAGCATATGTGTGTATATATATATATATATATGAAAGGTGTTAATGAGTCAAAAAGAGGAGAAAACACTAATGTATTGTTGGTGGACTCAGGATTCAAAATGAACTTAACAGGGAGGCATATCTGATTGAGTAAAGTTAACAATCCCTCATCTACAGTTCCCCAAATCAAAAACAACTGAAAACCTGGACCAAAACTACCATGGCCTCCACTAGAATGAGTCCAGCACAACCAGATAGTACCCGGCTACCACCACTGACTGCTCTGACAGGTTCCCAGACAGAGCTGGAGAAAAATGTAGAAGAAAATTCTAACTCACAAAAAAGACCAAACTTACTGGTCTGACAGAGACTGGAAAAACCGTAAGAGTATGGCCCCTGGACACCCTTTTAGCTCAGTAATAAAGTCACTCCTGAGGTTCACCCTTCAGCCAAAGATTAGACAGGCCCATAAAATAAAACGAGACTAAAGGAGCACACCAGTCCAGCGGCAAGGACAAGACGGCAGGAGGGGATAGGAAAGCTGGTAATAGGGAACCCAAGGTCAAGAAGGGAGAGTGTTGACATGTCATGGGGTTATTAGCCAATGTCATAAAACAATATGTGTACTAACTGTTTAATGAGAAACTAGTTTGTTCTGTAAACCTTCATTTAAAGAACAATTAAAAAAAAAAAGAAAACCCTATGTTGTAACAAATGTACCATCCTAATGCAGAATGCTAAGGAGCCCTGGTAGCTCAGCAGTTGGTCACTTAGCTGCTGGCCGAAGGGTGGGCAGTTAGAGGCCACCAGCCACTCCGTGGGAGAAAGATGTGGCAGTCTGTTTCCATAAAGATTACAGCCTACGAAACCCTGTGGGGGCAATTCTCCTCTGACCTATAGGGTCACTATGAGTCAGAATCGACTCAATGGCACCCAAAAATAACAGCAACAACAAAACAAACCTGTTGCCATTAGGTCAATTCTGACTCATAGCAGGGCACAGTGGAACTGCCGCTTAGGGTTTCTAAGGAGACCTGGTGGATCCGAACTGCTGACCTTTTGGTTGGTAGCCAACCTCTTGACCGCTGTGCCACCAGAGCTCCTTCTTGAACATAAAAAAACAAAAACAAAAACTAGTGCCATACAGAGGTAGAAATCAAAAAGGAGAAGCTTGGCCAAGGTGACATAGACAGAGTTGACCTTCCAGCCACAAATCTCCCATCTCCCAGTTCTTCAGGGGTGGAGGCATTGCCCACCTCTCCTGTCAATAACGCAGGTTGCTCTAAAGTGGGGAGTACCTGGGTGATGCAAAGAGTTAAACTGCATGGCTACTAAAAAAAAAAAAAAAAGAACTGCAAACTGAAAGTTGTTTTTAACCTTTTGGTGGCAACACCCAACCTGGGCTGACAAGTGGTGGTTTAAGTATTCACCCCACATAGTTTGACTGTCCGTAGGTTTTGCTGCGGAAATATTAATATATTTGACTATTGGAAGCCGTTCCACTCTTGCCCCCCTCCCCGTCCCCACTCCAGGGCTGGTCTATAATAACACTGGTAATATTGGGGTGGGGCTCGGGGTGAGTTCTGCTGTCTGTTGTTAGTTGAGTGACCTCTTTGAAGTCCAGGAATGTCATTTTAGCAAATGCCTGTTGAGTGAATGGATGTGTAAATGAATGTTAGATGATGGTTACTCTGACTTGCTGTACAACTATTGCATTTGAGCAAAAAACATTGCCTTAAAACCTCAGTTCTTTATATGCAACAGAAAAGTGAACATCTGAGACCATACTACACATAGAGTTGAGCTCTAAGATTGTACTTCTTGACCAAGAAACGCAAATTTAGATAACTTAGGGCTCAGACGTGACATCACGACTTGCAGATAATGCTGATCGTATTATAACCACTGTTGCCAAGTCGGTTCACACTCAGCGACCCTATAGAACAGAATAGAACTGCCCCATAGGGCTTCCAAGGCTGAGATCTTTACGGAAGTAGGCTGCCACATCTTTCTCCCATTAAGTGGCTGGTGGGTTTGAACCACTGACCTTTCAGTTAGCAGCCAAGTGTTTTAATCACTGTGCCACCAGGGCTCCTGATCATATGGAGTACTAATTCTGAACGTCTAGAACTAGGTATCTCTTTCTAAAAATGAGAGAAAAACCCAATAAACCCTATGCAGATATGATCCTCTGGGCACACAGTGGTGACAATGAAGCTATTTCATGTACATAACTTTTCAAAAGATGTATTGCATTGGGCAAATCTGCTGCAAAGGACCTCTTCAAAGTGTTGAAGAGCAAAGATGTCACCCTGAAGACCAAGGTGCGCTTGACCCAAGCCATGGTATTTTCAATCACATCATATGCATGTGAAAGCTGGACAATGAATAAGGAAGATGGAAGAAGAGTTGACGCCTTTGAATTGTGGTGTTGGTGAAGAATATTGAATATACCATGGACTGCTAAAAGAACAAACAAATCTGTCTTGGAAGAAGTGTGGCCAGAATGCTCCTTAGAGGCAAGGATGGGGAGACTGTGTCTTACATACTTTGGACATGTTGTCAGGAGGGATCAGTCCCTGGAGAAGGACATCATGCTTGGCAGAGTGCAGGGTTGGCGGAAAAGAGGAAGACCCTCAACGAGGTGGATTGACATAGTGGCTGCAACAATGAGCTCAAGCATAACAACGATTGTAAGGATGGCACAGGACCGGGCAGTGTTTCCTTCTGTTGTGCATAGGGTTGCTATGAATTGGAACTGACTCGACAGCACCTAACAACAACAACTTTTCGAGAGTTTTTTGTAAAAACTTTTTACAAAAAAAGTGTGGAAGTACAGAGTTCCCATATACTCCACACCCAGTTTCCACAATTATTAATATCTTATATTAGTATTGGAGCCTTGGTGGTGTAGTGGTTAAGGGCTCGGCTGCTAACCAGAAGGTCAGCAGTTGGAATCCACTAGCCGCTCCTTGGAAACCCCATAGAGCAGTTCTACTTTGTCCTATAGGGTTCTACGAGTAGGAATTGACTTAACGACAGTGGGTTTTATATTAGTATGGTACCTCTGTCACAATTAATGAACCAATATTGATGTATTATTATTAACTAAAGTCCGTATCTCATTCAGATTTCCTTAATTTTACTTAGTATCCTTTTTCTGTTCCCAGATACCATACAGAATAACACATTATATTTTAGTTGTCATGCCTCTGTAGGCTCCTCTTGGCTGTGATGGTTCTTGTATTTTCCTTGTTTTTAATGACCTTGTCAGTTTTGAGGAGCACTGGTCAGGTATGCCCCTCAATTAGGATTTGCCTGATGTTTTTCTCACGATTACACTGGGGTTATTGGGAGGAGGGCCACCACTCTCATCACATGATATCAAGACTACATCCTATCACCATGACTTATCACTGCTGGTGTCACCCATGATCTCCTGGCTGAGGCAGTGTTTGTCAGGTTTCTCCATTATAAAGTTATTCCTTTCCCCTTTCCATACTGTATTCTTTGGAAGTCATTGTGCACAGCCCACGTTTAAGGGGTGGGAGTTATGTCCACCTCTCTTGAGTGTTTTTAAAAGTAGAAGGGGGTAGAATTATGTCTCAAGAGAGAGGAGGAATGGTTGGATAAAATAAGCAAAATACAGCTTGCTCTTTGGGAGATTATAAACTAGCTATGGGAAATCTCTGAATAATAGTCTTCTAAAGAAATAAGTGGAGCTTTGCTGTCTAAGACATTTCCAAGAAGAGAACAATTCTATGGTTTTCTTTTTCACGGGAAACAAGCAGGTCAGCCATTATGCTCCTTCCATCTTTTGCAAACATGTCTTTTTCTTGAGGTAAATTAATATTTATTCATTAAAATGTACGAATGTGGTAAATGGTGGTCCCAGGTTGGTTTGTTTCAAACCTTTATATTAACTTTCCCACATCTATAAACAAAATGCCGAGCCACAGAGGCACTTCCTGCAAGAATTTACTGTTGCTATAACTCCTGAGTTAATGACCCTAAACACAAAGATGGAATTCAACCCATTCCTCCTGTCATACACTTTGCAAGGCATATGATTAAAGAGAATCTTAACATAAATGATGCACGATCAATAACATGGTATGCCAAATTACATTTAAAAAATTCATGCCATTCTTTTAAAAAAGAAAACCACAAATCGCAATTCAGACTGGGGCCTCTGAAGGGGAAGGAATATAATATACGACTGAGTCGGAATATCTCTGAAAGGGATTTTCAGGAAAATCTTCCACAGGCTCCTGCCTTTCTGGATCACTTCAGTATAGTTTATGATACTAGTACAAAGCACTGGCTTTCTGAAAATATTAGACAACATAAACAACTTTTGGTATTCATTTAGCGCTCAGATGGATAACCTGCTTTAGAACTTGCTCGCTCACATTCCTGCTTTAAGAAGAAGTATTTTAAAAATGGTTAAAAATGTATTCAATAGAGAAATCATGAGACCACAGGCTTTCAATGAAGGGTATTCCTAGAATCTTCTGTTGAAAAAAATGAAAAACAAACTTCCTAAAAACGGATTAAAAATTCATGCAGCTCAGTACTAATACACGTTTCTGAGAAACACAGTTTTGTAAACATTTATACATCAATTATTTAGAGATCTTTGAAGAATTTATGGGCATAATTAAATCATCAAGAAAGTTTTCTGAGCATAATAAATTTTATCTCACCACAGATCAACAAAAGGTTTTGACATCAAGAAAATTAAATTTTGCCCAAGCCTTAAAATATATCAATAAAACAAAATCCACTGTGCTCTTAGATATTAAAAAGCCTAAAATATGAGAGGTGTAACACATATTTATATCCAACACTGAGATTTTTCTTAATAGAATAACTGGGTTACAGTTCACACTGATGCAAACCTTGGCATATTTATATGTCTTACAAATGGAATAACTACAAATCCAAGGGTGTCAATGCACAAGTAATGGATAAACTAAAATCTACATATCAATAGTATCCTTTTGGAACTCAGAATTGTTTGAGTATGCCGCCATGAATTATACATGAGAAACTATGACTAACAACATTACTAGATCGAGTTTGAGAATACCCAAACAGTTGTTTGCCAGGCTATACAGAACACTCTGAATCATAGTTTGTAAATGGGTAAATCAAAACTGAATCATTAGCTGATATGAATAGATAGAATCCCAAATGTTTTAGGACCAGTATCATTTTTTAAAATAAATATTCCTATAAAACTATCACATCAGTGATAAATCCATTGAATTTAGCTGTATAATAACAGTGGTATACTTATTACGTTAATGGCAATTTTTTTTAAAGTCTCAAGTTTTAAAAAACTGTGGGTGCTCACAAACCTTGAATTTTAATAAAATCCTCTACCTCTCTTGTTTAACCTACAATGAAATGTACTGTTTCCAAGCGGTTTGGTTTCTGACTTCAATTTATATTTCATATGTTAAGTTAAACCTGGTAATTATCGAATGCTGAAATATTGTATATTAATATTATCAACATGCAGAAATACGGTATTTTTGTCAAAGGAAATGGGTGTAACTCATGTATAAGACCTACTAATATTCTTAAGATCCCATAAAAATTGGGAAAATGGCAATACCTTAATTTTCATCATGAAACAATTTGGGAAGTTGTACATAGGGAGGTCAAATGACTTGTTGAGGTCAGGTAGGATGTTCAGAATGACACATGTATTCCATCTTTCAATTCGGTATTTGAATTTTGAGGAAATTTAAGATGTCAGTGCACTATTCAATAATATTTGGTGATTATTTGGGAATGAACAAATGAAGCCAAACACAATCAATAGGAGGATATACTGGTGGAGAAACACAGTGAGTAATAATAACGTGTCTGTAACTGCAGTTTTTCAGACTTAATTCACCTTGGTATACCTCTTGCCTCTATGTGGCCTAAGGCAAATTACTTCTAAGCCTCGGTTTCAACATTTGTAAAATATTCACTTATAAGGCTATTAGGATTAAATGATGTGATAACTTATGGGAAGGGTTCGGTCCAGTGCTTGGCACTTACTCTGTAGTTCTGGCACCTATCAACCTGTCTAGGAATCGGGGTTTGCTTATTTGTCTTCACTTCTAGGTGGTGAACTCATTGAGGACAGAGGCTAAGTCTAAATCCCTAGAGACACAGCATCAGACTATTAAGTCCAAAACAAATGAATGAACACTGAATATTCAAAGTATTTTTATAGACCACTTCTCTTATTTTTATTATAAGCTTTCCAAGCAGAAAAGACAGAAAATAAATCAACAGCCTACTTTTTCTTCTGCTAAAATAACCTAGTACCCCCCTTCCATCAAAATTTCCTCCCCTAATCTTTGTCTTTATGA
The DNA here is from genome assembly GCF_024166365.1 of Elephas maximus indicus. NCBI lineage: Eukaryota > Metazoa > Chordata > Mammalia > Proboscidea > Elephantidae > Elephas > Elephas maximus. The sequence continues at coordinate 127,155,945 of NC_064822.1, forward strand.
CAGTCAACACTTCTATGTTCTCAAAGTAGGACAGGGCGGCAGTAAATTCACAGCCAAAGCAGAACATCCCTAAGAAACTGAGCAGGACTGGTCCCTTATCATTCAAATTTTGAGCAATTATTTAGTCTCATTCTTCAACATACATTTACTGATCACCTACCACGGACCAGGTAGTCTGCTAGGCATTGAGGAAACAGTGATAATAAAACAATCTCTTCTCTCAATAAATTTAAAGAATGATTGCACTACTCTAGACCTTAGTGTGCCTAAGAGTCAACTAAGGTGCTTATTAAAAATGTAGACTCTTAGATTCTTCCACAGAACAGTGGAAGCACAGTTCCTAGCAGCAGAGACCAGAAGTCAGCAACCTGGTCTCCTGCACCTCCTACTCTCAGTGCAGTTGTCCATCTGCTTGTCTGAAAGTCCTCCCACTTGTCCTACCTACCTTGTCAACCCTGCTCTGACGTGACCTCCTCTAGAAGACTTCCCTGCCCACCCTTGCCCCTCAGAGAGTTAATTCCTTCTTTCTCTCTTTACCTTTTCTACATCTGTGTCCATTTCTACCGACAACACACCTAGCATACTGTTTACACATCTGCTTCCTTTATGTAGTCCAGGGGCTCTGTCACCAGAAGCAGCCCCTTCACCTCTGTATCCAGGTACCTAGCACAATGCCTGTGTACGCTGGATGGTCGGGAAACATATACTAAATCTTAAACTACCTGATAAAAAGAGTTGGGAATTTCCCCAGTCAGAGCTAGGAAAGGGTAAACATTCATTTAAATTCATACTGTTGCCACTTCAGTGAACTAGCACTCTCCCAGGTCTCCACACTGCAGGATTATTTTGACAAGGCATACATTTTTATCCTTATTTAAAAATTTCCTGCAGGATGTCTTCAGTTATAATTTTTAAGGTTCAAAACTTGGTATTCTAAACGAATGTGAAAAATTATCATTGTTTTACTTTCTAATTCCACCCATCAGATCAACTTGGTCTGATTTAAACCAAATGAGGGCTTTTTTTTTTTTTTTTTTTTTTAAGATAATGAAAGCAGAATCCAATTCACAACTTAAGAACTTGGTGTAATCAGGATGTGAAATATTGGAAGTATTTTTTTTTATTCTCATTATATTTTGATGAAAATTATAACATAATTCTTGGAAATACTATAAGCATAAGAAACTATAAGAATTAATAGAAATACATAAGACACAGAACATCAGTAAAAAAATATGAACTGGCTTAACTGTCAATTTGATTGCCAGGTGTTCTCTCTAAATCTTTTATTTTCTATTCTGTTACTATAAAAATTTGTGTCAGCATCTATCTAAATTAAATCTGTCATACAATCTCAATTCTTCTGTAAATTTACTAAATGACCTCTTCAAAGGATATCAGAACAAAATATTTGCTTTTATAATTTTCAAACTATCAAAAGATGACCATTAAATAATCACTGCATGAACACTTTATAATAAACCTTACCTTATTCAGTATACTACAAAAAAAAACTATGTCATTAAGTCTTATTTGATGAGCTTTTGTTAAGGTAACTTCTTCAAGTGTTACCCCTTCTGTACAGCTGGTGAATGGTGTTCCCATTCCTGTAGCTGGTAAAGCCAGAAATTGGGGAGTCAGCCCAGATTCTTCCCTCTCCATCCATCCAATCCATCCACCTACCCATCCACCCACTCATCCACCCATCCACCATCTACCCATCCACCCATCCACCCATCTGTCATACATGCCCACTTCTGTTGCTCTTGTTCAGGCCTCCATATCTGCCTTTCTGCCTCTCCTCAACTGTGGCTAATGATCCCTCTAACTTCCCATCTGAGAGGTCTTCAATGTCTTTCTATCATCAAGGACAAAAAATCTAAACTCTTCAGCAAGGTACACAGGGCTTGCATGATCTGTAGCCCAGACCAACTTTATATTTACCTTTGGCCCCTCAGAAATTCACTCACTATGCTACTTGTACTTGCTGGAACTTCCATATGGTGTTGCTTCTCCTTAGGCAGGGCTCATGCTATTCCTTGTCCCTAGAACCCTCTCCTCACCCAACTGACAAACTCCTATTTTGTCTACAAGATCTGAGCTTACGCAAAATTCCACCACAGCAACCATCTGACTGAAGTTTGATTTGTTTGTTTGTGTGTCTGTCTCCCTTCTAGATTAAACAGCTCATGGGCAGAGCACTTCTTTCCTTCTCTGTTGCCCAGTGTCAAGTGGAACGCCTACATAAGGAAGATAATCAAAAAACACAGGTTGAACGAATGGATGGTTGTTTACTTTGCATACACCTAAAGCTGACCCCGTGAAGAGCTATGCCAGAAACATGAAAAAATTAAAACATGTAATAAAGGGCATACAGGCAGAGTTATAAAAAGCTTAATCGAGAATCTTGAATTGCTGCCACCTGCCCGACCTCACCTGTACTTGTCTCTGTCCTTCTCTTCAGTTCTCACTGATCCTAAAGTGTGAGCTTTGAGGAAGATAGTTTAGATCTAGAAGTTTAAGAAGGAAGAAAACTATGCCTACTTGGAGTAATTTAAGAGGGTTTTCCTACAAAGGAACTCATTCAATCAGACCTGGTCAACCCTTTTTACCAAAAAAAAAAAATCTCTCATCCAACATGAAGGTTTTACTCATTCATCTATAATTCCCCCCATTGATGATGTTTTTGAGATTTATCTATTTATACCCATTTTGTACTGAGGAAGACTTTTACCTATTTGGTACTGAGGAAGACTTGCTGAAGCTGATACATTTAGGTTAACGGGTGTTCTCCTATGAAAAACTAAGTATCCTTCCCTTTTTTGAGGTCAGTTTCCTTACCTAAAAATTCAGGATGATAATAATCTCCCTCCTTTTCTGTGAGGCTGAGACATGATAAAGTGAGATTACTTTGAGGAGCATAAAAAATCAAGTAAATCTAACATATTACTCCTAGCTTAGTGTGAATACAGTTAATTTGTATTTTTCTTTTTTCCCTTAGCTCAGTTTAACTGATTGGAGGAAATAGGGTTTTTTTTTTTTAATAGTATTTTTTTTGCGTGCGTGTTTTTTTTTAATAATTTTTATTGAGCCTTAAGTGAACGTTTACAAATCAAGTCAGTCTGTCACATATAAGCTTATATATACCTTACTACATACTCCCACTTACTCTCCCCCTAATGAGTCAGCCCTTCCAGTCTCTCCTTTCGTGACAATTTTGCCAGTTTCTAACCCTCTCTACCCTCCTATCTCCCCTCCAGACAGGAGATGCCAACACAGTCTCAAGTTTCCACCTGATACAAGTAGCTCACTCTTCATCACCATCTCTCTCCAACCCATTGTCCAGTCCTTTCCATGTCTGATGAGTTGTCTTCAGGAACCATTCTGGGCCAACAGAAGGTTTGGGGACCATGACCACCGGGATTCCTCTAGTCTCAGTCAGACCATGAAGTCTGGTCTTTTTATGAGAATTTGGGGTCTGCATCCCACTGATCTCCTGCTCCCTCAGGGGTTCTCTGTTGTGCTCCCTGTCAGGGCAGTCATCGGTTGTGGCTGGGCACCATCTAGTTCTTCTGGTTTCAGGATGACGTAAGTCTCTGGTTCATGTGGCCCTTTCTGTCCCTTGGGCTCGTAGTTATCGTGTGACCTTGGTGTTCTTCATTCTCCTTTGATCCTGGTGGGTTGAGACCAATTGATGCATCTTAGATGGCCGTTTGTTAGCATTTAAGACCCCTGATGCCACATTTCAAAGTGGGATGCAGAATGTTTTCATAATAGAATTATTTTGCCAATTGACTTATAAGTACCATTAAGCCATAGTCCCCAAACCCCCGCCCTTGCTCCGCTGACCTGTGAAGCATTCAGTTTATCCCGGAAACTCTTTGCTTTTGGTCCAGTCCAGCTGAGCTGACCTTCCGTGTATCGAGTATTGTCCTTCCCTTCACCTAAAGTAGTTCTTATCTGCTAACTAATCAGTAAATAACCCTCCCCCACCCTCCCTCCCCCCCGCCCCCATAACCACAAAAGTATGTGTTCTCAGTTTATACTATTTCTCAAGATCTTATAATAGTGGTCTTATACAATATTTGTCCTTTTGCAAGGACACTAATTTCACTCAGCATAATGCCTTCCAGGTTCCTCCATGTTATGAAATGTTTCACAGATCTGTCACTGTTCCTTATCGATGCATAGTATTCCATTGTGTGACTATACCACAATTTATTTAACCATTCATCCATTGATGGACACCTTGGTTGCTTCCAGCTTTTTTGCTATTGTAAACAGAGCTGCAATAAACATGGGTGTGCATATATCTGTTCGTGTGAAGGCTCTTATTTCTCTAGGGTATATTCCTAGGAGTGGGATTTCTGGGTTGTATGGTAGTTCTATTTCTAACTTTTTAAGAAAACGCCAGATAGATTTCCAAAGTGGTTGTACCACTTTACATTCCCACCAGCAGTGTATAAGAGTTCCAGTCTCTCCACAGCCTCTCCAACATTTATTATTTTGTGTTTTTTGGATTAATGCCAGCCTTGTTGGAGTGAGATGGAATCTCATCGTAGTTTTAATTTGCATTTCTCTAATGGCTAATGATCGAGAGCATTTTCTCATGTATCTGTTAGCTGCCTGAATATCTTCTTTAGTGAGGTGTGTTCATATCCTTTGCCCACTTCTTGATTGGGTTGTTTGTCTTTTTGTGGTTGAGTTTTACCAGAATCATACAGATTTTAGAGATCAGGCGCTCGTCTGAGATGTCATAGCTGAAAATTCTTGCCCAATCTGTGGGTGGTCTTTTTACTCTTTTGGTGAAGTCTTTAGATGAGCATAGGTGTTTGATTTTTAGGAGCTCCCAGTTATCTGGTTTCTCTTCGTCATTTTTGGTAATGTTGTGTATTCTGTTTATGCCTTGTATTAGGGCTCCTAATGTTGTCCCTATATTTTCTTCCATGATCTTTATCGTTTTAGTCTTTATGTTTAGGTCTTTGATCCACTTGGGGTTAGTTTTTGTGCATGGTGTGAGGTATGGGTCCTGCTTCATTTTTTTGCAAATGGATATCCAGTTGTGCCAGCACCATTTGTTAAAAAGACTATCTTTTCCCCAATTAACTGGCACTGGGCCTTTGTCAAATATCAGCTGCTCATATGTGGATGGATTTATATCTGGGTTCTCAATTCTGTTCCATTGGTCTACGTGCCTGTTGCTGTACCAGTACCAGGCTGTTTTGACTACTGTGGCTGTATAATAGATTCTGAAATCAGGTAGAGTGAGGCCTCCCACTTTCTTCTTCTTTTTCAGTAATGCTTTACTTATCCGGGGCTTCTTTCCCTTCCATATGAAGTTGGTGATTTGTTTCTCTATCGCCTTAAAAAATGACATTGGAATTTGGATCGGAAGCGCATTGTATGTATAGATGGCTTTTGGTAGAATGGACATTTTTACTATGTTAAGTCTTCCTATCCATGAGCAAGGTATGTTTTTCTACTTAAGTAGGTCCTTTGTAGTTTCTTGTAGTAGTACTTTGTAGTTTTCTTTGTATAGGTCTTTTACATCTTTGGTAAGATTTGGGAATAGGGTTTTTGATATGGAGGGAAGGGATTCAGGTCTTTTAATTATTGATCCCCTGAGCTGTCTGTTCATTAGAATCTCCTGGGGACATACAGATGTCCGGGTCTCCCACAGACCTGGTAAATGAGAGGCTCCAGGAGCAAAGCCTAGAAATCTGCATGGGACTATGACAACGAGCTAGCTGGAGAACCGCTGTTTTAAGTCAAATTCCAGGACTGAGTAGCGTTTCATTCCATTGTACATAGGGTTGTTATGAGTCAGAAGCGACTTGATGGTACCGAATAACAACAAATCCTAATAAAAAACCAGTTGCTGATAAGTCGATTCCATCTCATTGTGACCCCATGTATGTCAGAGTAGAACTGTGCTCCATAGAGTTTTTCAATGGCTGATTTTTTGGAGGTAGATTGCCAGGTCTTTCTTCTGAGGTGCCTCTGTATAGACTCAAACCTGTGACCTTTCAGTTAGCAGCCAAACACATTAACTGCACCATTCAAGGACTCCCTAATATCCTATAGGAAGGTGTTTCTCAAAATAGAGACGTGTTAAGAACACAGACATCTGGGCCTCAGACACAATGGATTGAAACCTACGTGTTTAAACATGCCTCTCCAGCCCCCTCATGGCTTTTCCACACACAGAGTTTGTAATCTATGACTGTAGTAACTGGGGCTTGAGTGGAAGTGATGCCACCTGTGAGGGGCATTAGTGAAAGAAAAGTGAAGTAAAGGGAGGTGGGAGGTGGGAACTATAAGGTCTAAATTCCACTTGCTTCAAAGGACTATGGGATAGAAAATGATACTGGTAAAGAATGAGCTTCTTGGATCAAGTAGACACATGAGACTATGTTAGCATCTCCTGTCCGGCAAGGAGATGAAAGGACAGAAGGGGTCAGAAGCTGGCCGAATGGACACAAAAATAGAGAGTGGAGGGAAGGAGTGTGCTGTCTTATTAGGGGGAGAGCAATTAGGAGAATATAGCAAGGTGTATATAAATTTTCGTATGAGAGACTGACTCAATTTGTAAACTTTCACTTATAGCACAATAAAAATTAAAAAAAAAAAAAATGAGCTGGAAATACTTTTATGTTTTCAACACCCTCATAAGTTCCAAGATACCCAACTCTCAAGGCAGGAAACTGGGGCTTGTTCTCAGTATTCTAATTCAGCTATTGTAATGGTATCATTTCTACTTCCATCCTTACCCTTTTTTCCCCTCCCCACCCTTCTCACAACCAAACACGCACACCAGGCAAGAAATTGATGAAACTAACTGAGAACTTGATTACTATTTATATAACTTTGTTTCCATGACAGAATCTGTTCCAAGTTCCAAAAACCCTAGTGGCCTCTGACCTTTAAAAACACAACTCATTGTTAGATGTGAAACTGCTCCTCTTACTCAAGAACGATTAGTTCAGTAAAGTTACAGAACACACATTTAATCATAGCCCATTCTTATTACTGGGAAACCGTGGTGGCACAGTGGTTAAGAGCCGCGGATGCCTACCAAAAGGTCGGCAGTTCGAATCCACCAGGTGCTCCTTGGAAACCCTATGGGACAATTCTACTCCGTCCTATAGGGTGAAATCTAAGGTTATTCTTATTATTAGAAAACATAAGGCAGAAAGTTATTTTTCTGGAATTTTGTAGACAGAGGGCAGCATGTACAAGCCAACTGCACAAGCAAAAGCCTATGTGCCAATTTTGCAGAAAGCCCTCTCCTCAAGATGACTTTATGTAATGGAACTTTATAACCTCAAAATATCTTTAGTCATTTATAGTGGTTTGGCATTTTTGCTCACTGAAAAAAAAAAAAAAATCTCTAGATAGCTCAGGAGGTATTTAAATATTCAGTTCAGCAAAAGAATGCATCCGATGTCAACCCTGGCATTGGAAAGGGTATACACACAGATGTGATGGCAAGCACTGTGTCAAAAAACTCAGAGTTAAAAATGGTAACTGATCATGTCATACTCTGTCATTTTGCAAATCTGAGTAATGTAGTGCCAAGGTGATTTATACCAGGACTCTTGAAAGAGAACTAAGAATTTAATCTTCAGTAGATCATCTTTTAATTGACTTTCTATGGCTGCCTATGAAAGTACAGCATTTACTTATAATGACAGTGCATGTTAAAGAGTAATTGTGTTGGTCTTTAATTATAAATGATAGTGCATTTAAATCCAATGTACTCATTGACAAACAGAATTAAATTAGAACTTAAGAGATAGTGATTTTAAATGCTATTTGTTGTTTCAGAGTAAATCTCTTTCACATTTTTGTTTTGGTTAACACATATACTCTTGAAGTAAACCAAAACCAAACCCACTGTCTTCAAGTCAATTGCAGCTCATAGTGACCCCATCAGGTTTCCAAGGCTATAAATCTCTATGAAAGCAGGCTGCCACATCTCTCTCCTGCGGAGCAGCTGGTGGTTTCGAACCACCAACCTTTTGGTAAGCAGTCAATTACTTTAAACACTGCACCACCACTGCTCCTTACTCTTGGATTGTTGTTGTTGTTGCTGTTAGGTGCCGTCGAGTCGGTTCCAACTCATAGTGACCCTATGCACAACAGAACGAAACACTGCCCGGTCCTGCACCATCTTTACAATTGTTGTTGTGCTTGAGCTCATTGTTGCAGCCGTGTCAATCCACCTCGTTGAGGGTCTTCCTCTCTTCCGCTGACCCTGTACTCTGCCAAGCTTGATGTCCTTCTCCAGGGACTGAGCCCTCCTGACAATGTGTCCAAAGTATGTAAGACGCAGTCTCCCCATCCTTGCCTCTAAGGAGCATTCTGGCCGGACTTCTTCCAAGACACATTTGTTCGTTCTTTTGGCAGTCCATGGTATATTCAATATCCTTCGGCAACACCGCAACTGAAAGGTGTCAACTCTTCTTCGCTCTTCCTTATTCATTGTCCAGCTTTCACATGCATATGATGTGACTGAAAATACCATGGCTTGGGTCAGGCGCACCTTAGTCTTCAGGGTGACATCTTTGCTCTTCAACACTTTGAAGAGGTCTTTTGCAGCAAATTTGCCCAATGCAATGCGTCTTTTGATTTCTTGACTGTTGTTTCCATGGCTGTTGATTGTGGATCCAAGTAAAATGAAATCCTTGACAACTTCAATCTTTTCTCCGTTTATCATGATGTTGCTCATTGGTCCAGTTGTGAGGATTTTTATTTTATGTTGAGGTGTAATCCATACTGAAGGCTGTGGTCTTTGATCTTCATCAGTAAGTGCTTCAAGTCCTCTTCACTTTCAGCAAGCAAGATTGTGTCATCTGCATAACACAGGTTGTTAATGAGTCTTCCTCCAATCCTGATGCCCCGTTCTTCTTCGTATAGTCCAGCTTCTCGTATTATTGGCTCAGCATACAGATTAAATAGGTATGGTGAAAGAATACAACCCTGATGCACACCTTTCCTGACATTAAACCAATCAGTATCCCCTTGTTCTGTCTGAACAACTGCCTCTTGATCTATGTAAAGTTTCCTCATGAGCACAATTAAGTGTTCTGGAATTCCTATTCTTCACAATGTTATCCATAGTTTGTTATGATCCACACAGTCGAATGCCTTTGCACACTCAATAAAACACAGGCAAACATCCTTCTGATATTCTCTGCTTTCAGCCAGGATCCATCTAACATCAGTAATGATATCCCTGGTTCCACATCTTCTTCTGAAACCAGCCTGAATTTCTGGCAGTTCCCTGTCGATATACTGCTGCAGCCGTTTTTGAATGATCTTCAGCAAAATTTTGCTTGCATGTGATATTAATGATATTGTTCTGTAATTTCCACATTCCGTTGGATCACCTTTCTTGGGAATAGGCATAAATATGGATCTCTTCCAGTCAGTTGGCCAGGAAGCTGCCTTCCATATTTCTTGGCATAGATGAGTGAGCACCTCCAGCGCTGCATCTGTTTGTTGAAGCATCTCAATTGATAGTCCATCAATTCCTGGAGCCTTGTTTTTCACCAATGCCTTCAGAGCAGCTTGGACTTCTTCCTTCAGTACCATCGGTTCCTGATCATATGCCACTTCTTGAAATGGTTGAATATTGACTAACTCTTTCTGGTATAACTGTGTATTCCTTCCATCTTCTTTTGATGCTTCCTGCGTCGTCTAATATTTTCCCCATGGAATCCTTCACTATTGCAACTCGAGGCCTGAATTTTTTCTTCAGTTCTTTCAGCTTGAGAAATGCTGAGTGTGTTTTTCCCTTTTGGTTTTCCATCTCCAGCTCTTTGCACATGTCATTATAACACTTTACTTTGTCTTCTCGAGAGGCCCTTTGAAATCTTCTGTTCAGTTCTTTTACTTCATCAATTCTTCCTTTTGCTTTAGCTGCTCGATGCTGAAGAGCAAGTTTCAGAGTCTCCTCTGACATCCACCTTGGTCTTTTCTTTCTTTCCTGTCTTTTCAGTGACTTCTTGCTTTCTTCATGGATGATGTCCTTGATGTCATTCCACAACTCATGTGGTCTTCTCACACTAATGTTCAATGCATCAAAACTATTCTTGAGATGGTCTCTAAATTCAGGTGGGATATACACAAGGTCATATTTTGGGTCTTATGGACTTGCTCTGATTTTCTTCAGTTTCAGCTTGAACTTGCATATGAGCAATTGATGGTCTGTTCCACAGTCGGCCCCTGGCCTTGTTCTGACTGGTGATATTGAGCTTTTCCATCGTCTCTTTCCACAGATGTGGTAGATTTGATTTTTGTGTGTTCCATCTGGCGAGTTCCATGTGTACAGTCGCCGTTTATGTTGGTGAAAGAAGGTATTTGCAATGAAGAAGTCGTTGGTCTTGCAAAATTCTATCATTCAATCTCTGGCATTGTTTTTATCACCAAAGCCATATTTTCCAACTATTGATCCTTCTTCTTTGTTTCCAAATTTTGCATTCCAATCGCCAGGAATTATCAATGGATCTTGATTGCATGCTCGATGAATTTCAGAATGCAGCAGCTGATAAAAATCTTCTATTTCTTCATCTTTGGCCATAGTGGTTGGTGGGTAAATTTGGAATATTAACTGGTCTTCCTTATAGGTGTATGGATATTACCCTATCACTGACAACGTTGTACTTCAGGATAGATCTTGAAACGCTCTTTTTGACGATGAATGCAACACCATTCCTCTCTGAGCTGTCATTCCCAGCACCCAGCATAGTAGACTATATGATTGTCTGATTCAAAATGGCCAATACTAGTCCATTTCAGCTCACTAATGCCTAGGATATCGATGTTTATGCGTTTCATTTCATTTTTGACAATTTCCAATTTTGCTAGATTCATACGTTATACATTCCGGGTTCTGATTATTAATGGATGTTTGCAGCTGTTTCTTTTCATTTAGAGTTGTGCCACATCAGCATATGAAGGCCCCGAAAGCTTTACTCCATCCACGTCATTAAGGTCGACTCTACTTTGAGGAGGCAGCTCTTCCCCAGTCATCTTTTGAGTGCCTTCCAACCTGGGGGGCTCATCTTCCAGCACTATATCAGACAATGTTCCACTGCTATTCATAAGGTTTGCACTGGTTAATGCTTTTCAGAAGTAGACTGCCGGGTCCTTCTTCCTAGTCTGTCTTAGTCTGGAAGCTCAGCTGAAACCTGTCCTCCATGGGTGACCCTGCTGGTATCTGAATATTGGTGGCATAGCTTTCAGCATCACAGCAACACACAAGCCCCCACAGTACGACAAACTGACAGACATGTGGGGGACTCTTGGATTAGAAGATAACAAATGACTACTGTAGTTCCCTTATGTGGGAGGACAACTGGCAAATGGGTGCATCCTGTTTTCTGAGGGATGCATTTCTGGACACAGGAGCACTGATCCAATCAGTGTCCCCTGGGGCCATCGCAACACAGTTCCTATGGATATCTGTTCCTGGAATCATACTTTGGTGATTGCTCTTCAGTTTACTTCAAATCCCCTGACTAGCTTCCACCTGTAGATTCTTCCAGCTACCATTCACACAATGGCTGGTCACTTCTCCTAGACTATAGCAATGCCCCTCATTAATGCCAAAGAATTCCCACTACCCCTGTTGTTGTTAGGTGCCATCGAGTTAGTTATGCCTCATAGCAACCCCATGTAAAAAAGAACGAAACACTGCCTGGTCCTCCACCATCTTCAATGTTGTTGCTATGCTTAAGCCTATTGTTGCAGCCACTGAATCAATCCATCTTGTTGAGGGTCTTCCTCTTTCTTGCTGACTCTCTACTTTACCAAGCATAATGTGCTTCTCCAGGGACTGATCCCTCCTGATAACATGTCCAAAGTACGTGAGACAAATCACACCATCCTTGATACTATGGAGCATTGTGTTTGAATTTCTTCCAAGACAGAATTGTTCGTTTTTCTGGTAGTCCATGGTATTTTCAATACTCTTTGCCAATGACATAATTCAAAGGCATCAATTCTACTTTGGTCTTCCTTATTTATTGTCCAGCTTTCACATGTATATAAGGCTATTGAAAATATCATAGCTTTGGCCAGGCAGACCTTAGTCCTCAGATTGACATCTTTGCTTTTTAACACTTTAAAGCAGTCTTTTGCAGCAGATTTGCCCAATCCAATACATCACTTGATTTCTTGACTGCTGCTTCCATGGGTATTGATTGTGGATCCAAGTAAAATGAAAGCTTCACAACTTCAATATTTGCTCCATTTATCATGGTGTTGCTTATTGGTCTAGTTGTGAAGATTTTTCTTTTCTTTATGTTGAGGTATAATCCATACTGAAGGCTGTAGTCTTTGATTTTCGTAAGTACTTCAAGTCCTCTTAGCTTTTAGCAAGCAAGGTTGTGTCATCTGCATAACACAGATTGTTAATGAGTCTTCCTCCAATCCTTATGCTGCATTCTTCTTCATGTAGTTCAGCTTCTTGGATTATTTACTCAGCATACAGATTGAACAAGTATGGTGAAAGGATACAACCCTGATACATGCGTTTCCTGACTTTAAACCATGCAGTATCCCCTTGGTCTATCACAACAACTGCCTCTTGATCTATGTACAGGTTCCACGTGAGCACAATTAAGTGTTCTGGAATTCCCATTCTTCTCATTGCTATCCATAATTTGTTATGATACACACAGTCCAATGCCTTTTAAGAGTTAATAAAACACAGGTAAACATCTTTCTGGTATTCTCTACTTTCAGCCAAGATCCATTTGACATCACCAATGATATTTCTAGTTCCATGTCCTCTTCCGAATGCAGCTGGGACTTCTGACAGTTCCTTGTGGATGCACTGCTGCAAGTGTTTTTTGAATCATCCTCAGCAAAATTTTACTTGTGTGTCATATTAATTTTACTTGTGTGTCATATTTTTTTTTCTTTTTTTGTCATGTTAATGATATTGTTAGATAATTTCCACATTCTGTTGGATCACTTTTCTTTGAAATGGGCACAAATATGGATCTCTTCCAGTCAGTTGTCCAGGAAGCTGTCTTCTAAATTTCTTGTCATAGATGAGTGAGTGCCTCCAGCGCTGCATTCGTTTGTTGAAGCATCTGGTGTTCTGTTAATTCTTGAAGACTTGTTTTTTCCTAGTGCCTTTGGTGCAGCTTGGACTTCTTCCTTCATTACCAACAGTTTTTTTTACCATATGCTACCTCTTGAAGCACTTGAACATCCACCAATTCTTTTTGGTACAGTGAATCTGTGTATTTCCTCCATTTTCTTTCGATGCTTCCTGGGTCACTCAATATTTTCCCCATAGAATCCTTCAATATTGCAAGTCGAGGCTTGAGTTTTTCCTTCAGTTCTTTCAGCTTGAGAAATGCTGAGCATGTTCTTCCCTTTTGGTTTTCTAACTCCAGGTCTTTGCATATTTCATTATCAAACTTCTTGTCTAGCTACCCTTTGTAATCTTCTGTTCAGCTCTTTTACATCATCATTTCTTCCATTCGCTCTAGCTGCTCTATGTTCAAGAGCAAGTTTCAGCATCTCTTCTGACATCTATTTTGGTCTTTTCTTTCTTTCCTATCTTTTTAATGACCTTTTGCTTTATTGACATATGATGTCCTTGATGGCATTCCATAACTTGTCTGGTCTTCAGTCATTAGTGCTCAAGGCCTCAAATCTATTCTTGAGATGGTCTCTAAATTCAGGTAGGATATACTCAAGGTTGTATTTGACTCTGGAGGAGTTCTTCTCATTTTCTTCAGCTTCAACTTGAACTTGCATAAGAACAGTTGATGGTCTGTTCCTCAGTTGGCTCCTGGCCTTGTTCTGACTGATGATATTGAGCTTTTCCATCATCTCTTTCCACAGGTTTAGTCGATTCGATTCTTGTGTATTCCATCTGGCGAGGTCCATCTGTATAGTCGCCGTTTATGTTGCTGAAAAAACGTATTTGGAATGAAGTAGCTGTTGGTCTTCCAAAATTCTATCATGCGATCTCTGGCATCCTTAGTATTAACAATGCCATTATTTTCCAACCACCAACCCTTATTTGTTTCCAACGTTTGCATTCCAATCACCAGTAATTATCAATGCATCTTGGTTGCATGTTTGATCAATTTCAGACTGCAGAAGTGGTAAAAATATTCAATTTCCTCACCTTTGGCATTAGTGGTTGATGCATAAATTTGAATAATCATGTTAACTGGTCTTCCTTGTAGGTGTATGGATATTATCCTATCACTGACAGCACTGTAGTTCAGAATAGATCTTGAAATGTTCTTTTTGATGATGAATGCAACGCCACTCCTCTTCAATTTGTCATTCCCGGCATAGCAGGCCATATAATCTTCTGATTCAAAATGGCCAATACCAGCCCATTTCAGCTCACTAATGCCTAAGATATGGATCTTTATGTGGTCCATTTGACTTTTTACCACTTCCAATTTTCCTAGATTCATACTTCATACATTCCTTGTTCCGATTATTAATGGATGTTTGTAGCTGTTTCTTCTCATTTTCAGTTGTCCCATATCAGCAAATGAAGGTCCTGAAAGCTTTACTCCATCCACATCATTAAGATCAACTCTACTCTGAGGAGGCAGCTCTTCCCCAGTCATATTTTGAGTACCTTCCAAACTGAGGGGCTCATCTTCTGGCACTATTGCAGAAAATGTTCCACTGTTATTCATAAGGTTTTCACTAGCCAGTTTTTTCAGAAGCAGACCACCAGGTTCTTCTTCCTATCTGTCTTATTCTGGAAGCTCCACTGAAACCTGTCCACCATGGGTGACCCTGCTGGTATTTGTAATCCAGTGACATAGTTTCCAGCATCACAGCAAAATGCAAGCCACCACAGTACAACAAACTGAGAATTCATGGGGCCACTACTCCTAACGTCCTGTTTATCCTGACCACATTAATTACCAACACTGGTGGAATAAAACATGGAGGTTGTCCTAAGATGATTACCAAGGTTCTTCTTTTTTTTTTTTAACTTTTTGATCCTAGAAGCCCACTGTAACTGCCTCATTTTACAGATCACAAACTGAGAGCTAGAGTGGTTAATATCCAAAGTAATTTTTCAATAGTTTAGGAAAAAAGTCATAATAAATGGAAATAAAATTAAAATTATTCTAAGTTATGTTTCTAAAAGAGAGATTTCCAAGCTCTATTTCTTAAACACCTTAGAACAACAGGCATCTACATGATTAAATAAGTTTGGGAAACAGTACCGTAAACAAAGTAAAGCAAATTTCCTTACCTGTAGAATTTTTACTAATATTCCTTGTGAATCTATAGGAAGGGGGACAGCACATACAAGTATTTCCTAACCTTTTTGCTGTTTTCTCATATAGTATGCTTGATATCTAGAAACATCTAGAACAAACTTTGGAAGACACTATTAGAGGGGCACAGAGTGACCATATAACTTATGTCCAGTTAGGAAACTCTTGAGAATGATAGGAGATGCTATTAGTAAAAAAAAAAAACAAATTTTTTTTTTTTTTTTAAGCAGGCATAAATTGAGACTGTCTCAACAGGGAGGTATGGTCACCACAAAGAAGCATAAAACAAAACATTTTGGGGGCTAAAGAAAATAGACCAAAATACCAGTTGGCATTAAGTTGCATATGCATTCCATAAGGTTTTCAAAGCTGTGACCATTCAGAAGATCGCCAAGTCTTTCTTCCAAGGTAGCCCTGGGTGGATTCTAACCGCCAACTTTTAGGTTAGTAGTCGAGTGCTAAACCATTTGTGCCACCCAGGAATTCACAAAGGTAAGAAAACCAACCCACTGCTGTTGAGTCGATTTCAACTCATAGAGACCGTTACCGGACAGAGTAGAATTGCCCCATTCGGTTACTAAGGCTGCAAGTCTTTACAGAAGCAGACTGCCACATCTTTGTCCAGCAAAGATAAGCAAAAGGGAGTCAAATACTGATCCTCAACTTTAAGGTTTGAAAGCTATAAATCATAAGAGGGATGGGTATTTTTTTGACAATAAAAAAAAAAAAAAAAACTAATTGCCATCCAGTCGATTCTGACTCATAGAGACCTTATAAGACAGAATAGAACTGCCCCATAGGGTTTCCAAGGAGTGCCTGGTGGATCCAAAGTGCCAACCTTTTGGTTAGCTGCCAAACTCTTAACCTCTATGCCATCAGGGTTTCCTGTATTGCTCTAGCAGGCAAATAAATAAATAAATAAATAAGAACAGAAAGAAGTTATATGGAGGGAGATTTTTACATAATGTAAAAAGGAATTTTCTAGCAATTCGATCTACCCCAAAGAGAATGAATTCTGTTAGGAAGTGGTGGGCACCTTTCTCTCTCAAGAGATATTCAAACAGAGGCTAGATGTTAACCGGTGAGGAGTGCTGCATTTCTGCATTGTGTGAGAGCTAGGAGTTTCAAGAATCAGCTAGTATCTTTAGATTTCATGATTTGACTCATAGGAACTTATTCAAGTCCTGGAGACACTTACCACAATCCAACCCAACTAAACATGATTGTTTCAAGGGAAGACTCAAAATGTTTTATAATCCAATTTTTTCCAATTTACTATTTTGCCACAAGGCGTATGAAGAATATATTACTTAACAAACGAAAAATCATCAACTTCAGTAACTGGGCTTCTTACAAGTTGAACCACGCTGAATGCTTTGCCATGAGGCCCTGGTCTCTGAAGAGGTCATTGCATTTATGTAAGAATTAACACTGAAAATGCCCAGGGGCCACAATGTTAGAATTAAAGAACTGAGAGGTTCACACTTAGACCCAATTTATAGATGAACAGTGTGGAGGGTAAAAGGAATCTCAAAAGCCATTTCAGTTTAGATTCTTTGCTCATAAAGATACAAGCCCAGGGATATAAAGTATCTTGTCCAATATCATACAGTAAACTAGGAATAGAGTTGAAGTCACAACCCACGGCTGTAACGAGTAGATTATGTACAGAAGGTTGAAATCATTTTACCTATTCTCACATAAGAAAATAGTATTTGTTAATAAATGGAGATTAATTTTCAGGCATTGTAAGGTTGTCATTTTATCAAAATAGGTGGTCATTTCTGTGGTTTCTAGACCAAATCTCTAATCCTTCTAGTTCATAGAAAAGGAACTTCAAAATAAAGATAGTATAAAAGTAGCTCATCTTTTCAGCTCGCACGTTGTTTACTAACAATGCTATAAAGTAATATAGCATCGAAACTTCCCATTTTACAGGTGAGAAGGTAAATGATGCGGCCAGGGTCAAACAGCTATAATGAGAACTGGATTTCTAACTCCAGTCAGATCACTTGCAGACAACTGTAGCAGTATTTCCATAATACTTGACTGTCTGCTATAAAAACTTTCATTTTTCCAAAGCTATTTTTGATAATCCATGGTATTGAAACACTTTAATCAATAAAGAAAAACAAAACAGAATACCCAACACAAAGTGGATCCACTTGTCCTTAGGCCTTCACTCACCCTGAACCAAGTCACTGGAGGAACTGGCACAGGGGTAGCCCCTGGGCAGCACTCTACAAATATCTTTTTTGGGGAGAAAAAAAAATGAAAGCACATGATAAGTCAAATTTATACACATGGGATTCCTCTATTAAATCAGAATTTCTCTCTCTTTTTTTTGGCTTGAAAATGCCAAGAAGTTAAGGGGTTTTCTGCATGCACCTGGCTTCACCATACAGTTTTTGGAGGCACTATAAGGCAACAAGGAACTCTGTGGCCCAGTGGTTAAGCACTTGGCGGCTAACTGAAAGGTTGGTGGTTTGAACTCACCAAGCAGCTCCACGGGAGAAAGACCTGGTGATCTGCTTCCATAAGGATTACAGCCAAGAAAACTCTATGAGGCGGTTCTACTCTGTCACATGGGGTCACTATGAGTCAAAATCAACTTGATGACACCTAACAGCAGCATACGGCAACACAACAGCAAAGTATCTACATGTAAAACAATGTTAGATACTTCATGCCAAGAAAAGGCAGGAGAAATACGGAATTAGAAATTGTCAGAGATAGCTTCAGTACAAAGAACTGAAATATAGTGACCAATTTGGGGCCCTTCTGCAAACAGGAAAACCCTGGTGGCATAGTGGTTAAGAGCTACAGCTGCTAACCAAAGGGCTGGCAGTTCAAATCCACCAGGCACTCCTTGGAAACTCTATGGGGCAGTTCTACTCTGTCCTGTAGGGTTGCTATGAGTCAGAATCTACTTGACGGCACTGGGGTTTTGTTGTTTTTTTTTTGTCTGCAAACAGACATCTGATGAATAAAGCACAATGGTTAAGTAAAATGGGCATTTCTTCCATTAGGTCAACATATTATAGAATAAGTAGCAAAGTAGTAAGGGGGAAAGGTTGGTTAGAAAATAAAAGCAAAACCAAAAACAGAAATGGTGCTTTACAGAAATGATAGGTAGGAAAGCATCATGGCCTCACATCATAATACCCTGACGTTCCCCCAGTTCAAAATAATAGTTTAGGAGTTTGAATTAGTACCCAAGTACATTCAGGAGACTCTGGGAATTCATACTTGAGTAGTGGGAGAAGACGGTTTCTATGCAGTAGTGCTAAGCTGGAAATAGCTTTTTGGAAAGCTTGTTCCAGCTCTCTAACAGTGAGAAGTTTCTGATACATCTGGGTGCTAGCAGTCATTTCTCTACACATATAAGCAAGTTTTTTAGCAAATGTCTCTCTGCGGTATTTCCATAAACACCAGCAGTGCCACCGACAACCTCAGCATCAGACCACTAGCCTGATCTTTTTCCAGCCAGCCCGGGCAGAAGGGCTCAGGAGTACTAAGCCACCCTGAGCATTGCTGTTATTGATAGCTGCCCTCGAGTTAGCCCCAACTCGTAGTGACCTCACGTATGATGGAACAAAATGCTGTCCTGTCATGCACCAATCCCGTGACTGGCTGCAAATCAGACCATGGTGATCCATAGGGGTTTCACTGGCTGATTTTCAGAAGTAATTCAGCAGGCCTTTGATCCTAATTTATCTTAGTGTGAAACCCATTCAGTACCATAGCCACAGGCAAGCCTCCACTGACAGATGGGTGGCGACTGCACAGAGGTATACTGGCCAAGAATGGATTCAGGTCTCCCATATGAAGGCAAGAATTCTACCACTGAGCCACCAATGCCCTCACACCAGCATTATTCTGTGTGTTCTGGGTAACTGAGGCACAGGGAAATTAGCTGCACCAAAGCTCTTTAGGTCTTTCTTGCCTAACATCACCCATGTCATACAAGCATAGAACATTTTAGTGAAAAGTTTACCAGCCTTTCAGCTCAGTGTACCTTAAAACCTGATATCTTCTTGCTTCAGTCATGGGGTTTTAGGCCAAAGTGGACTTCAGGGACACTGCTAATAACAGGTAACTTCTCTGTCTTAGTTTGATGACCATTTGGTGTACTGCACCATGCAACCCTTCCTTCAGAAATTGCCTCATGTTTCTATGTCCATTTGAAATAGATAAATATTAAAAGCTACTATCACCCTGGATTTACATCACCATTTGCTGCTCCAAAAACAAAACAAAGCAAAAAAAAAAAAAAAAAAACCCCACAGGGAGCTCAGAGAATCTTTGCCCACAGAAGTGGAAGAGACACTTGTGAAAGCAGAGTCTGCCTAGGAGAGCTGCCCCTCTGGCAGACACCCTCGCATGAGAAGCAGTGCAGGCTAGCTCCCTGACTGCATGCTGGCGCCACACTGAGCACCGCTGTTGCCTAAATTACTTCTCTCCACTTTGACGCCCAAATGGAAGTCCTACCAATTAGGGCTTCCTTTTAGAAAGAAAAAAATCTTATAAAAATAAATTAAAAGTGATATATGAACAGTACATAATGTAAAGACAAACAAACAAAAATAAAAAACATTACCCAGGACTAATCATGGTAAAGAACAACAACAACAAAACTGTACAGTTAGTATCATCATTAGTCCTGGATGATGTTTTTTATTTTCATTTTGTTTGTGTGCACGTGTGTGTGCAAGCATGCATAAATCCAAACCCAGTGCTATCAAGTCGATTCTGACTCATAGCAACCCTATAGGACAGAGTAGAACTGCCCCATAGAGTTTCCAAGGAGTGCCTGGAGGATTCGAACTGCCAACCCTTTGGTTAGCAGCTGTAGCACTTAACCAGTACACCACCAGGGTTTCCATGCAAGCGTGCATACATATACATAAATAGTATGAAACTGAATTTTTTTTTCACTTAGTATATTGCAAATATCTTTTTAAATCATTAAATTATGTGTGTGTGGTTGTGTGTGTGTGAAGGTATGCAAGAGGTCATCTATTCTAGTGTTTCTCAAATTTTTTACAACAACCTACATTAAAAAATATATTTTATACTGAAACCAGATACACACATTCACATTATGCACACACAACAGAAACCAATGTTTCATGTAATAACACTTACCCTTAATATTTAAGAAAAAGCGGGCTTAAAATTTCTATTTTACTCTTTGTGTGTTAAAAAAAAAGTACTGGTGGAAATCTTCTGACCAGATTTATGACTCACAACACTCAAGTTGAAAAACATTAATCTAATCAAACCCCTCCTTTTAAAGAGAAGAAAACTGAGTCCCAGAGAAGTAAAGTGGTTTTCCAAGATCACACGGTGAATAAGTGGCATATTCAAAACCAGCATCAGATTTCCTGGTTCTCAGCCCACACCGTCTCTATATCTCTCAGCCATTCTGAATCACTAACTACTGGTAGACAGAGATGTCTGTGTGCATGTATGTATGGGGCGGGGGGCGGGGGGGGGCACATAAAAAAAAATAGCACCCTTAAATATATAGGAAAAATGCTGAACATTTTCCATGACAAAAATAAATTAATATTTATTTTATGATCCATGAGTTAGTTTTGTTATACTGTTTTACAATTTTCTAAAGGAGCCAGTCCTGTAAATTTCCACAACTGGGTAAATATCAAGCTATTACAACTCAAATGAGCAGCTAGAAGAACTTTAAGCCACAGCCCTGTGGAGTATGTGATATTATCACTATATGGGTTGGCAAATGGCTGAGAGCTCAGCTGCTAACCAAAAGATCAGCAATTGAAATCGACTAGCCACTCCTTGGAAACCCTGCGGGGCAGTTCTACTCTGTCCTATAGGGTCACTGTGAGTCACAATCGAGCCAACAGCAATGGGGTACAGGGTTGGCAAAATACCTTGACTTTATGACTTTCAGTTACTTTATCTGTAAAACAGAAATGACTGTCCTACATACTTGAAAGAATGTAGGGATGAAATGGAAGAATATAAGTATTTTATAACAATATAATTTATAAATATAAAACATGGAAATACGTATACACAAACCTTTTAGAAATATCAATGTATTATTAAGGTTAGGCCAGCTAGATCATGCCATGATCACAATACCCCCTCAGATCTTAAGGGCATAACTCCAAAAAGTTTTATTTCTTATTTGGCCAATTCCAGTGTACGCTTAGTAAGAATCCAGGTGGCTCCACTCCACGTGGCAATTCCGTGACCCAGGCTGCTCCAATCTTATGGTACCACCAACTCAGATACAGCAGGGGAAAAAGAAAGCTAGAGGGTGGTGCACTGACTCTTAAAAGCATTGGCCTGGTAATATCACAAATAGTATCTATTCAAAGCCCGTTGACTAGATCCAGTAACTGGCCCTGCCCAACTCCAAAGAAACCAGAAAATGTGAGGGAGCAAAAGGATATGCTGTGAGCAGCAAATGTTTCTCCCACAAGTAACGATGCCAAAATTGTCAGAAACTAATTACAATCAGCTCCATCAGTGCATATCCCTTAGTTCACTAGTATAAAACTATAGTGGCCAACATATCATCCCCATTAGCATTTCTGTTTTTCAAACTGTGATCTGGGAACAGGAGCAATAAATTTTTAAAAGCTTAGGCACCTATGTATAATTGGTCTGACCTCTAACAACCACTGAAGCAGCCTGTCATGGAGCTATAATATTTTATGCCCACGGAGGTCCCAAAGTATACTGCAATCATATATAGAAACTATACTCTGTTGAGCAGACTATTTTTAATATAGCTCTCATAGCATCACTGAACTGGAAGAATCTGAGGCAGTAAAGTTAGCCACTATCTTCATTTTGTCTATTCAATAAGATCAGCTGGATCCTAATATGAAGTAATTCAGTCATCAGAAGCAAAAGCAAATTTTCTCAAGAGACCCAGTATGCCCTTCAGGATACACTGGCTGATAGCCTTGACATTTAGAATTCGTTAAACACATACAGTATGTAGTTCAGTCAACTGACCAAACCATTTATATTGTAATACTATAAAATGTAAAATATCCCTTTCTAAAGACTATAAAAATAAAGAATTTTCTAACATATGGCTCTAAGCTCCCAAAGTACAACTCCTTTCTAGATTTTACTCCATCTGGATCATAAAGTTGGAATTTGATGATGGCGTGCATGTGTGTGTGTGCGCACGCAGGTGTGCATGTCAAGAGAAAGCGTGCATTTATTCACAATGGTATAGTAAAGTGAAGTATTGCTTCAAGTTCTTCAGTTCCCTGTGACAGAATTGTAGATCTGCGCCCTCTGCCATGTAACCTGCAGTACCCTTAAGTGGAATAGGTGGAACATACATCCCTGCCTCAGAGACTTTGGCCAGTGGACTCTGGCAGAAATGACTGAATGACAGTTCTCAGGTGAGGCTGAGGGATCATGTGTTTATGCTCAGTCCTCTTGGTCCCCTGCCATCTGTCAGAAAAATAAGAACTGGAGAGCTGCCAGTCCTACTATGAGAGACAAGTGGTGCAGATCTGAACCCAACCTGCACCTGAAGCAAAATTGCCCCAGCCATCCAACAGGGTGAGAAAAATAAATGGAGATCGCTGTGAGTGCTGAGATCTTGAGGTTGTCTGTTAGGTTGCATTAATGGAATAAAACCAAATGGGAAAAACACAGAAATCAAATCTTTTTCTTTTATTTATTCCCAAAATGGCTTGCACAAATTTTCCATTCTTTAAAGGCACAGCCTTCTGAAAGAAGGTAGAAAAATAATAGAAATACTATGGAAATTAATGATGATCTTGTAAGAATTGATGAGATAAAATGTGGAAGCTAAAAATTTATATGCATACAATTTCTGAGGAGTTGCTGATAGACTGAGAAGGCTGCAACACATTCTAGGTAAAGAGAGGGGTTTTAGCTTGCTTAAGAACATGGGCAAGAAAGATGCTAATGTTTTACCAATGTTGTTTCTGATGACTCTAAATCTTGATCTAAGTTAAATCTTTAAATTCAGAAATGACAATTAATAATTATAGATTTCAATATGATTTTCCAGAAGAGACTAGGCATTCAAAAGAGAAAAACACAGCTGACACACTGCCAAAGACAAAAGATCCACCTTGATCAACGTGTGAAGAAAATGAAAGGGAGGAAAATAATTCAGATTTTAATGTAGTCTATATTCTACAATCTATAAAAAATTTCTTATGTTATTTTTATTTTTTAGGATTAGTTTTGCCTATGAGTGACAGATAATCCAAATTAACAGTGGCTTAAACACAGTAGGATGTTTTTTTCTTGTATGAAAGACTCTAAACATGGGGTTGGAATGGCTCGACACAATGCCAGAGGCCCAGGATCCCTCCATCGTGTGGCTCCACAATTCTCAGCATACAGTTTTCCCTCTTAAGGTCTAAGGTGGCTTCCTGAGCCCCAGCCATCACATCCATATTCCATGCAGCAAAAGAGAGGAAAAGATAAAACGGTCATGCCCTTTCTCTGTAAGGGTACTTCCCAGATGTTACATGTGACACTTTAGCTTATGTCATATTTGCCAGAACTTAGATTCATGGGTAGCTTCAAATAAATGTCTT
Organism: Elephas maximus indicus; assembly: GCF_024166365.1. NCBI lineage: Eukaryota > Metazoa > Chordata > Mammalia > Proboscidea > Elephantidae > Elephas > Elephas maximus. The sequence goes on from NC_064822.1 coordinate 127,179,820, forward strand.
CAGGTAAAAAACTGGGGGTTCTATTATTAACAAAGAATGGATATAGAGAACCAGTAGACTCTGCCACAATTCTAATTGTGTCAAGAGTACAAATATATAGGCAAGGAGCAAGCAGTTTTTCAACAATCTGCCCTAAATCACTATGGAAATCCAAGAAACTTACAGAAATAAAGCAATCATGTATCATTTTGAGATCTAAACAACCCCTACCAATATTAACCCATAAAATCCCAGCATACATAAAACTAAGGTGACATCTATTGTTACGGATTGAATTATGTCCCCCCAAAATAATGTGTGTGAACTTGGCAAGTCCATGATTCCCAGTATTTTATGACTGTCCACCATTTTGTCACCTGATGTGATCTTCCTATGTGTTGTAAATCCTACTTCTTTGATGTTAATGATGTGAGATTAGTGGCAGTTATGTTAATGAGCCAGGGTTCAATCTATAAAATTAAACTGTATCTTAAATCAATCTCTTTCATGATATACAAAAGAGAAGGGAGCAGAGAGACATAGGGACCTCATACCACCAAGAAATAAGAGCCAGGAGAATAGCTTGTCCTTTGGACCCAGGGTCCCTTAGCTGAGAAGCTCTTCTACCAGGGAAAACTGATGACAAGGATGTTCCTCCAGAGCTAACAGAGAGAAAAAGCCTTCTCCTGGAGCTGGATTTCTAGCCTCCTAGACGGTGAGAGAATAAATTTCCTTTTGTTAAAGCCATCCATTTGTGGTATTTCTATTATAGCAGCACTAGATAACTTTTTTTTTTATAACTAAGATATCTATCAATCTTTTTACTTCTCCCCCGTGTCCTCTCCTCCCTCTCTCCCTTCTTTTCTCTTTTATTGGCATTATTTAAAACTCAAAGTCCAGGATTCACCAACATTATCCAAAACATCTTATGAGTCAGATCGAAAAGGGTTTGTAGATTAACTGGATTGAGAACTCTTTCTTTAGACAAAACATGCTCATCTCGATTGCTAGAATTAATAGTGTAAATTCAGTGGTCTGAATTTGATGAAAAGAAGCACATGTTATCTTTTCCTTTCCGATATTTAACTTTACCCAAAAGGTTTTTAGCTAATATTAAGATAAACCATGTTGACATTAACCTTTTCCTACACATATATTTCTTTTGAAAGTACACCATATTTAATGCATACTGTTTTAGTCATCTAGTGCTGCTATAACAGAAATACCACAAGTGGACAGCTTTAACAAAGAGGAATTCATTTTCTTACAGTCTAGTAGGCTAGAAGTCCAAATTCAGGTTGTCAGCTCTGTCAGCTGTGGAGAAAGGTCCTTGTCATCCATCTTCCCTGGGTCTGGGGGCATCTCAGCATAGGAACCTCAGGTCCAAAGGACACGCTCTGCTCCTGGCGCTTTGCTCCTGGAACTGCTTTCTTGGTGGTATGAGGTCCCCAGCTCTCTGCTTACTTCCCTTTCCTTTTATCTCTTGAGAGATAAAAGGTGGTGCAGACCATACCCCAGGGAAACTCCCTTTATATTGGATAAGAGATATGACCTGGTAAGGGTGTTAAAATCCCACCCTAATCCTCTTTAGCATAAGATTACAATCACAAAATGGAGGACAACCACAGAATACTGGGAATCATGGCCTAAGCAAGTTAATACACACATTTTGGGGGGGACATAATTCAATCTATGACACACACTAAAAAGAGTTTTTTTCCCTAACAAATAGTATATGGTTTACCTGTACTGAAAATATAGTGAGCATATAGTGAACACTTGCTGTGTGACAAACAGCACTATGCTCTGCACCTAACATTGTTCATTTCATTTCATTCCTTTTTCTAAAATAAACCTGGATATGGGGAATAGTATATCTTCCAATTTATGGAATAGAAACTCAGGAGTAATTTGCCCATATTCACTCAATGATGGAAGGTGAAACCAGAATACAAATTTTGTCTCTCTGACTCCAAGACGCAAGCTTAATCACTGCCTTACTGCAGCATGTATCTTAAGGAAAATGGTATGTATTTGAAGATAACTAGGTAATTATATCTTTGCCCTTATTTTTATACTTCTTCACTGTCTTCTCATCATCTTTTAGTCAAATGAATATTCAGAAAACCCTCTTCCACTTCATCACAAAAGCAGGGCACAGCAGAGTGAGTCAGTCATATATAATAGCCACTCAACAGCTGAGGAATGACTGACTGAAATGTGAAATTATTATGCTTATTATTAGTACTTTTAATCTACTTTTCAATACCTTTGTACCATACTAATGGATTTTATTTTGCAGTAACTCTTTAAAATCATAAACATTTCCCAACATTATGTACAATCCTACCACTTTGAATTTCTAGTAAAAAACTATCATCTGTCACTAATGGCTACTAATTGGATTGAGAAATCCTTCTTCAGACAAAACATGCTAATTTTGAGTGTTTTAGAATACTGCAAATTATTTCATAAATAGCTATAATTCTAAACATTTTAATATCCACCCTTTACATTGTACAGAGTTTACTGAAACATTCTAGGGGTAGGAACACTGATCAGTGTCATGAATTAAATTATGTCCCCCCAAAAATGCATGCATCGATTTGACTGGTCCATGATATCCAGTACTGTGGGGCTACCCTCCACTCTGTGATTGCAATTTTATGTTAAAGAGGATTAGGGTGAGATTGTAACATCCCTACCCAGGTCATATTCCTGATCCAATATATAGGGAGTTTCCCTGCGCTGTGGCCTGCACCACCTTTTATCTTTTAAGCCATAAAAAGGAAAGGGAAGCAAGCAGAGAGTTGGGGACTTCATACCACCAAGAAAGCAGCACTGGAAGCAAAGCACGTCCTTTAGACCTGAGGTTCTTGCATTGAGATGCTCCTAGACCAAGGGAAGACTGATGGCAAGGACCTTCCTCCAGACCAGACAGAGAGAGAAAGCCTCCCCCTGGAGCCAGCACCCTGAATTCGGACTTCTAGCCTACTGGACTATGAGAGAATAAACTTCCCTTTGTTGAAGCCATCCATTTGTATTTGTTATAGCAGCACTAGATAACTAATACAATTAGAAAATGCATTATTTATTGCATACCATCATATTCACAATTCCTGTATCTAACTAAAAGATCAAAAGTGATCTCCTGAGTTTACGAGTTATAATTATCTATCAAAAAAAGGACTCAAGTTTCAAAAAAATATATGTGAATTGCATATTCTTTTTCTAAAATTTGGTTACTGGAAAAAAAGTCAAATTGTTAACTTAAAATATCCTTTTCTTAACAACAAGGCCCAGAGCCTAACAGGGTGCTAGTCCAAGAATGATATTCCAGGAGGGCCATTTACAAAGAAGAAACTTCTCTCACATGTAGTATTTCCCATGCCCTTTGCACAGGGAGAAAGGGCACAGCGCTGAGCTGGTATGTAGGGAAATTGACATCTTGCTTCAAATTTGCAAAATAATTATATTATCTTACTCTGTGTGTGCCTTGGGTTACTCTACTCATTACCAACAATTTAATGGCATTATATCAAAATAGAATATTCTGTATCCCTGGAAAAAAGAGACATAAAGTAAGTATGGGAAGCATTATTATTAATGTTGAAGTTGCTTTATCTTACTTGGTTAAATGACAAAGGGAGACAGGAGGGCCACTATTCTAGTTTAAACAAACAAACAAACAAGAAACCCAAACCCATTGCCATCAAGCTGATTCTGACTCATAGTGACCCTACAGGACAGAGTGGACCTGCCCCATAGAGTTTCCAAGGAGCGCCTGGCAGATTCAAACTGCCAACCTTTTGGTTAGCAGCCATAGCTCTTAAACACTATGCCCCCAGGGTTTCCATTCTAGCTTTAGGGCCATAAAAAGCTCATAATGTCTTCTATGCACGTATTTTTCCTCAGGGAGATTGCATTAGATATTTTCTCTGCTGGTGGATAGCATTACTTTAAAAAGTTCTATTGGGTTGCCAAACAAGAATAGGCTCTATTGCTTAAAGCAAAACAGAAGAGAGTATTAAGAGAAAAGAGGTATTTTTTAAATTATCATTAAAAAAAGATTACAACTGAGAAGTGTTTTTGGACTATCATTAAGAAGCTAGTAGACTCAGAAGAGATTTTAAGTTCTTCATGTCATAAAAAATGTTCTTAGCCATCTGGAGTTTGACATGTCTTAACTTTAGTTCTAGGGACTATGGGACGAAGATGTTATAACTGCATAACATCACTTGTGTACTGTTATGGATTAGAAAGTTCATTAAGTACATGGTTCAGTTAGACCTGCTTACCGTCATCAAGAAAAGCCTATTGCTACAAAAAAGATGTAATGTTTTTTAAAGCAGAGGGCCAATGAAAACGAGGGAAACCCTCAATGAGTTGGATTGGCACACTGGACTCAAACATACCAACAACCAGAAAGATGGGGCAGGATCAGACAATAATTCATTCTGTTACACAGAGGTCACCGTGAGTCAGAGCCCACTCGATGGCAACTAACAACAAAAACATGGCCACTTATTAAGTCATTAGAATGAAAGATAAGTCTGATGGGGAAATAATCACTTTTGAGCTAAAAACTCCTCTGCATAAACAAACATTGAAAGAGTACCTATTTCACGCCAGATACTAGGGTAGATAAGAAAAGAATTAGGTCATGATAAATAAAAATACAATGGGGAGAGAGAGGAATCTGGTACTTGTATTTGTTTTTATATGTTGTCTGTTCTGGCCAAGACTGCTAATTGTTGAACCAATATCCCTTCTCTCCTTCTCCCTTAAAACAAAGCACTGATTTTTTTTTTTTTTTTAAAGAGCTGGCAATATACTCAGTTGATAAGCTACATTTTCCGTATGACTAAGTTTTGGCTCATAAGAAGTGAGCAGAAATTTTTACATGGGACTTCTGGGGAAAGCTTCTTAAAACGAGGGCTGACACCCAGGATGTGACCTTTCCTTTACCCTTCTTCTTCCTGGGACTTCCTCCTACAGCTGAAGTTCTGGCAGCTGTTTTGGGGCCTGAGTCCCACACGATAAATATGGTCAACCAGGAAAAGCAGAAGAGTCCCATATGGTAGGCTCCTGGGTCCCATCAGGGGCTGTGTCATCAGCACAGCAGCTGTGGACTGCCAACTTCTAATGTTCTCATCACAGGAGAAAAATAAATGACTAATTTTTTAAGCCACTATCTTTTGTGCACAATTCTTAACCAATATATCAGGTTAAGGAGTCCCTGGCTGGTGCAAATTGTTAACGGGATAGGCTGCTGACTGAAAAGGTGGAGGTTTAAGTCCACACCGGGATGCCTTAGAAAAAAGCCCTGGCAATCTACTTCTGAAAAGTCAGCCTGCACTGAAAACCTGTGGAGCACAGTCCTACTCTGACACATACGGGATTGCCATGAGTTAGCATCGACTCAGCAGCAACCGGTTATTGGTATAGTAGGCTGAAGAGGAATAAAATGGATATGACATTCCACTGACATAAGAAAGACCTCTTCAAATTTTAACCAAAATGTCTTGTAGGATTTTAACCCCATTGCAGAACACATAGAAGTTTTATTCCAAGGGAAATCAAAGGACAAAGAGCAGCTCCTTTTGTGACATTTCAGAGCTAAGTGTGCTGAAAGCCACAGTACTATCACCACAGGGCATTATTCAAAACACAGATGCTTATTGCTTTTTGCCAGGAGTGAGGTGGCTTTCTACATAAACCACAAGCAGGAGAGAGACAAAGGAAATGTGTAGCCCACACAGCAAAAGCAGCAGGAATTAAAGTTGCTTGCTTTCCCCGAGATCTACGTGGTATATACACTAGGCCCTCGGAGGTCTAGTATCATAAAATTCCTATTTTAATTACAGCAGCATACTTAAAGTGTCATCATTAAGGTTGTGTCCGCCATTACTTTTTACAACCTTATTTTCTAGAGAATCATAAAAATGTGTTTGAGACTGTTACCTTGGGCTGAAAGTTGGTATTCTGCTCTCGGCATCTACAGGCTTTTCTTGCTTCTGACAAATTGGAAGAGAGCCTGCAACGTGCTTCCTTGAAATTGTGAAAAAGAGAATTCTAAACGAACAGACTTTCAAATTGCTTTGCCTTTGATTGTCTGAAATTCAGGTCTGTGAACTGTCAGTGATGATCTCTGCTGTCATGTTTCAGGGTGAGAAATGTGGTTTCTATGGTAATAAAGGCTCAAACTGATTAGTGCTTAAAAATTAAAAAGCACTCCTCTGAACTGTACTTTAAAAGAGGCAAACCAAAGTCATGGTACAGAAGTCTTAATTTGCTTGGTACACGGATCTATGATGGAATGGTTTCTGAGGAACAAAATGGGCAAGAGATTTAAAGAAGGGCTAGATTGAGTCAGATCAGGGAGAAGAAGATGATTCGGAAATGGAACTCTCAACAGGTAAATGGGAACAAACATCTAAGTTTTGTGAACAGTGGGAAGACAGTTATAAAAACACACTGAAAATGTTAACATTAGGGAATTCACTACTAGAATTATCACTAGAAAGAATATAAGCTTAAGGAATAGTACAATCTTTCTATAAGACTGATAATATGTTAATTATATGATAATACGTTAAAGACATAACAGGTTAATTACACTTATTATATTAAAGTACTATGTAGTACTTTAATATAATAATAATAAACATAACACAATAACTACCATTTATTGAGCATTAATTATATAATAGGCCTTTTGATAACATTCTTACATGTATTAACTCATACTAACTCATTTATTCCATGAAGTAGGTACTTTTACTATTCCCATTTCACAGATGTGGAAAGTGAGGCAAAGAAATGTTCAAATACTTGTCCTCACAGCAGTGATGGGCACTAAGATGACTGGAGCCTGTGTTCTTCTCAAGGCTCCTTAAAGGAATGTGACTGCCCTGGACCTGTGTAAATTTATTCAATAGTAAACTTTATAACAGACTTCCAGGGATTTATGAAAGAAGAATAGGCAGATTTTAAGCTACTCATATAGTAATTAAAGATTACATGTTTACAATGTCAAAATGATGGTAAGAAATTTCCTAGGCATAAAAAAAAATAAAGGTAGGAAGGAGAACAAACTTCGGAGTAAAGAAAAGTTACAGGAACAAAGTCAATAAAAGATTCTGCGAAGTCAATAAAAACTCTCGGTAGCCCAGTGGTGGTGACAACAGGGGAGCCTGGCAGGATAACAAGCCCACAGTCTGGACATAAATTTCTGACTTGCTCCATATTGCCTGGAGTCATTCTAAGACTCCTTTATGACAAAAGGGAAAATCTGATCAAACTTGGTAGAAAGATAAAAAGTTTAAGTGGCAGCAGGAGAAAAAAAAGGAATAGAGGTGACAAGAAGAGAGAAAACCTGAAGAACAAAGGTAGAAGGAAGGGGAAAAGTAAGGTGTCAGGGGAAAGAGACCATTAAGAAGCTGCCTGCTAAAAGAAAACAGGCTGAATAAAGAAGGCTCCAGGAAGAGAGAGGTACTCAATCATAACTGGCAGAACTTCCAAATACAAAAGCTGCCATTACTAAGACAAATCCTTTCGTAATTCCATTTTTTTAAATCAATTTCAGCATGAATCCATTCCAGAGGGAATATGCCTCCACATTACACTGTAACTATAGGCTCTGCCCTCCACTCCCCCCTTACCAGGAAGCAAATGAATAAGAAGAGGAATCTAGAGACAGATATGCAGTGTGACACCCAGGAACATGACAAAGATGAACATATATTTTAAGCATTTGAGTTGATACTTATCTGCAGCTAAATTCCTTGGGAGGGAAAAAAAGAGGAATGTGAAAATTTTAAAGAGATACAGGAAAAGGTTTTCACTGGCCAATTTTCACAAGTAGATCACCAGGCCGTTTTTCCTTGAGGACTAAGGTGAGCCTGACCCAAGCCATGGTGTTTTCAATCACCTCATATTCATGTGAAAGCTGGATAATGAATAAGGAAGACTGAAGAAGAATTGATGCCTTTCAACGATGGTAATGATGAAGAATACTGACTACACCGTGGACTGCCAGAAGAACGAACAAATCTGTCTTGGAAGAAGTACAACCAGAGTGCTCCTCAGAAGCGAGGATGGTGAGATTCTGTCTCATGTGCTTCGAACATGTTATCAGGAGGGACCAGTCCCTGGAGGACGACATCATGCTTGATAAAGGAGAGGGTCAGCGAATAAGAGGAAGACCCTCAATGAGATGGGATGACACAGTGGCTATGACAATGGGCTCAAACATAGCAACTATTGTGTGGATGATGCTGGACTGGGCAGTGTTTTGTTTTGTTTTGTTGTACATGGGGTCACTATGAGTTGGAACTGACTTGACAGCACCTAACAACAAACAATAACACAAGAAAAGGGGTTTGCTAGGTAGACGAATTGGTGCCATAAAGACGCATTTAAATTAGACAAGATCCACTGTGGCATTTTCTGGAACAGAAGGCTTCAAACTGAATATACATCAGTGCTTGCTCTGGCATTCAGCTGTTTTGCAGGCTTCCCCCCCCCCCGCCACCCCCAGTTTTGTTAAAACACTACCATCCTAACATTCACTGGGCTATTCAGGCTGACAACTATTCACTGGGGATTTTCAGGTGCAGCTGCAAAGCAGGAGAGACTAATGATTGAAGAGTTGACCATGATCTTGTGTGCATCCTGGTGTGGTTAGCACAGAGCTAAACAAGGGTCAGTTTCCTTTGCTTTTGTACAAGAAGGTTATTAAGTCATTACCCTAAGCTGCACAAGATGCTTGCTTGCTTAGGTTGCAGTTCATTATGACTGACTGCCTTTTTTTCTTTCTAGGTTCTGCAAACTGTGGTTTATTTCACCTCTAGTGATCCCAGGATACTCTCTGTCTGTCTCTTTTACACACTCTCACCTCATAAAATCACCTCATTACCCCTTACCTCTCTAGTCTTTCTAATATAACTTCTATCTTCCTCTTCCTCCAACCCAGCATCCCCTTTGAGGTTATTTTTTAAAAGCTAATAACACTGTCACATCTCTTTTTCTTTGTCTTGGTCCTATTTCTTTACTCTTTCCTTTTTTCATTCTTTTCACAAATATTTAATCATCACCCACCATGTGCCAGGTGCCATGTCAGGCACTCAGGATACCTCAAGGGAAGAGAAAGACTGATTTTATGCCCTCATGATGTTTAAATTTTGGCTGAGAAGGCAGACATTAAACAGGTGATTTATTTAATATAGTTGCGATAATATACTACAAAGAAGAAAGGCAGGATGCAGAGAGAGCATTTAAAAATGGGAGGTGACCAGGTCAAAGAAATCAAGAAAGGCTTAAGTCCAGGAAGCAGAAGGGCAGGAGACTGGAAGGGAGTTGGGGGAATCCACTTCTGGTGCCCCCAGCTGTAAAGTCCTGAGAGAGGAGCATGCGTGTTTGAGACTGGAAAGAAGTGCAGAGATGAGCTGAGAGGGGGTGGAGTGGGAGACGAGCTGGTGATGCAGGCAGGGGTCAGAACGTTCAGGGTCTTTGAGGCACTTCAATGATGTTATTTATTCTTCCACGAGCAACGTGAAGACTCTGGAGGATTTTAAGCAGTAAGGGGAGACAGGTCAGTTATATGATCTGAGAAAGATCATTTCCATGACATGGAGAGGATGGATCAGAAGAAGCAAGAGTAGAGATGGAGAGAGTAAGCAGAAGGCCATGGTGGGAGTCCCTGTGAAAGATGCTGAAGGCTTACCTTAGCATGCTAGCAGTGAGAATGAATGGACATGGGTGAGAATGGATATATTAAGAATGGAGAATAAATCTCCCATTGTGATAACACGAAGGTGCAAAACTACTGCCTGGATGGAAGCTTACTTTCCCACACTGTCTCTCCACTCCTGCTAGAAACCCTTCCTTCCCAATTCCTTCCTTACATATTTCCTGTTATTCTGCCCTTCATTTGTTCAGAAGTTCCTCAGGAACTTTGGTCCTTGACCAGGAAAGTCCTGTTCATAAATGGATGAGATTAATGAGTCAGTACACTTCCAGCAACTGCAAATACTGGGTCTACAATTTGCTTTGGTCACAATGAAGTTCTAGGTTAAAAGACTACATTATTGAAGTCATCAAAGAAGAAATTATCTACTGTAAACCCTGCCAACAGTAAAATTAAGATTAGAGATTATTTAAGAATGGTAATTATTAACATTTACTAAGTACCTACACATATGCTAGGTATTCTAGGTGGATTATTTAAACATCACAGAACTCCAATGAGGTGAGTCCTACAACTGATGTCTGTTTTACAGACGAAGAGACTGAGACTTAGAAAAGCAAAGTAATGTGCACAAAGGCACAAAGAGTGGAACCAGCAGCCTGATTCCACCACTGACTTGTTTATCTGCTGAGGTACAATGCACCTCACAATGAGAGGCTTCACTTTCTATAGAGGAATTCTTGGCCCCAAGTCTCATTCAACAGTTAAAGGCATTACTGATATTTCCAACAGTCTCTGTGATATCTGTATTTGTCACACTGACTATGGAGGGTGTCATAACTCGACTCCTCCTCTTAGTTCTCTTCTTCTTGGGGAGAAGGGTATTTAATAGCCTTTTAACCACTCCTCCCTTCCAGTCTGCAGATCCAGCCTCATTTTAGGTTCTGAAACTCAGGCAAGAGAGATGCAAGGGACAATCTGGAGCAATACTGCTCGCTCCTTAAGGAATGGTCAGCACCAGACAATCTTGCTACAAGTCTGCTGTGGCTCAATCCTAAAACCCAGCCTCTACCTGTTATTGAGGGCCCCCATCTGCCTCATACCTGAATTCTAGTAAAGATATCCCATCTAAGCCTCCACCCCAGCAGCATGCACAGCATGCCTAGCCTGCGATGCTACCTTTGTAAGCTCTCTCCTGCAGTCCTGAGTCCTGGCATTTTATTCCAGGTTCTTCCGACAGATGACTCTGATGTGAACTGAGTGGATCCTCAAATACTGCCAGTGTCGAGAAAGCTCAGTGGCTGGGTACGGTCTGGTGGTCACATACTCTTGTTACTCTGCCACGTACGCTGGGCCCCTGATAATGAATACCAACCTATTTGTTGCAATAGTCTCTGATTTTATGGTGTGCCTGTCTTTCCTATCCCCACCGTCACCCCACAATGGAATGATCTAATTCCAGGTCATTCCCCCTTCATTTGGGTCCAGCCATCTGAGTTTAACTGGGTCATCCTCAGCCCTGTCAGTGCCTAGGAGGCATAAGTGATACAAATGTCAGTGTCAGCATCATGTAAGGCTCTTGACTTCAACAAAGGGAGTCAGTGCTGCAGTCACTTCAGTCTCTTCCCCAGAATCTGAACTGTGACTGGCAATAATTTCTGGCTCCTGGCCCAGGGCATAGAAGGGTTGAAGCTTGATGTCCAATGCCAAGAGTGCTTTTAATTCATTAAAGATGTTGGAAAAATCACATTGCCTTCTGTTGATTTATCCCATTAAAAGAAAAGAGGGCCAAAATACGGCGAGCTAAACGAAGGCTGTGTTTTCCAGAATCCAAGTTATATATAAAACTAGTTAATATTTACTGAGCACCTATGGGCCAGCCAATGTGATAAATGCTTTAGATAGTTACCACGTTTAATCCTCACAACAATCTAGTTGTTATAATTATCTCTATGTTACATTTGAGAAAACTTTGGCTTGGAGAGATGAAGGAACTTGCCTAAGATCACAGAACTAGGGCATGATGGAGCTAGGAACCAGTCAAATCAAAATCATTCAATATTGTTCTCTTCCTCAACCTTGGATGAGAGAGTTCATATTTTTTTTCTTTTCCAGAATAGTCAAATACAATGAGGACATGTACATGGACACATATATTTTAAAGGTATGCAAAATTAAAATTCAAAGTTAGAAATGTAATTAAAAAAGACGTGTACAATGTGGCCAAGCCTTCGTGAATCTACAAGAAGGAGACTGGGTGAAGACTAATGCTCAGGAAAACAGCTCCTGCCTCTTTAATAACTGTTCACAGTTCTCTTTTTCAAAGATTCAACATCTATTCCTACTAATAAGAATGAAAAGGAATTATTTAGAAACAGGAGTCCCAGGATGGCATAAATGGTTAAACGTTTAAATGCTAACCAAAAGCTTGGGAGTTCAAGTCCACCCACAGGTACCTCAGAAGAAAGGCCCGGGGATCTATTTCTGAAAAATCAGCCACTGAAGGAACTATGAAACAGAGTTCTATTCTGACACACATGGGGTCGCCATGAATTGGAATCGACTTGATGGCAACCAGTACTCATATTCTGAATCAATTTACCTTCCTAGGTGCTTTTTGTGTAGTTTATGTATCAATAATGAAAATTTAACAGGAGTTTTTACTTAAGAAGTACTTAAAAATCTTTAATTTCAAAAGATTGTCTCCAGGGCCTGTCTATAAAAATAATCCTTCAACTATTTTCTTTACTCGTATCCATCTCCTACTTTAAAAATGGTTTCTAAAATACATAAAATCACTACCTTAAAAAAAATAACTCAGGGAAAATATGATAAAAAGTGAAATCAATCATGCAAGAAAGCTAACTGCTAGAAGATAAAATAAATCACAGAGATACAAGATAATCATACTAACATGATAGAGGGTTAGACCAGCACTGTCCAATAGAAATATAATATGAGCTACGTAAGTAATATTAAATTTAGTCACATTAAAAAGTGAATTTAATTTTAATAACATTTTATTTCTCTCAATATATCCAAAATATTATCATTTCTGCATATAAATCAATATAAAAATTATTAATGAGGTATTTTAAATTCTCTCTCTTTTTTTAGTATCCAGACTTGGAATCTGGTATGTATGTTGCACTTACAAGCACATCTTAATTTGAACTAGCCACATTTCAAGTACTTGATAGCCACATGTGGCTAGTGGCTACCATAATAGACAGTACAGGGCTAGATGTCACAAATATGTGAGTACTCTTCAAGTTTCTAGAACTTCATGGCTTCAGAAAATAGTCTTCTCTCACCTCTTTCTCGGACTGGCATTTTTCCCTTCACTGTTTCCTATCCTCATCAATAATTCTTTACTCATCTCATACTAAAGAAAATAATTTTCTGTCAACGAATCCCCTGAATACCGAATACTGAGAATTACACACCATTGTACTTTTTCTCCTCTGTTTTATAAAGGACAGGTTCTCTCTCTGCTCTTGTATTGTTTTATTTTCATACCTCTTGTCTTTGATTTATAGGGGCTGCCAGTTTTCAGAGATTTACCACTAAAAACTCCATAGTTTCCTCTAGGAGAGTTTTGATCTTTCTTTCTGACGTTAACTGTCCTGCTCTATTTGCATTTTTACTGGAAGTCTCAACTCATCTTTTCTTTCAAAGAAGTTGGAATATTGTTATAAAAGAACTAACAAAATAATTTTCTTAGGAAAAACCTGGAGAGCAAGCAAGCAAGAGAAAGAGACAGAAAGAGACAGAGAGTAGAGTCCAAGTAAAGAACAGATACTGGACAGAAATATTTGGTGGTAATCATCAAGGAATTGGTATGAAGATGCCAAAAGGAGCTATGCTAACCAGAAGAGCATCCTAACCAAACCACCAGTCCCTCTGGAAGAAGAATATATTATCACAGGGAGATAATTAGAAAGTCAAGAAGAAACAACCAGAGCATTTCCAAGATCATCCTAGAGAAAGGTTAATTGTAAAGGAAGTGACGAAACAGATTTATACTCTTTGGATAGGATGGATCTGTGGCCATTTCTGGCATATCACACTATACATATTTGACTCAGAAAAAAAGCAAAAAAATTGTATTGTAAAGTTGCTCCAACTGAGAGATACAGAAGGGGGGCCAGGAAACAGTAACACATAAGGAAATGGCTGTGTTCTCCTCAGATGATAACACCCCACTGCAAGCTGAGAGAAGAAAAGGGCAAGTGAAACACAATGAGGCAATAAAAAGTGAAGGCAGAATGGCAGTCAAATTTATTACCTATAATTTCACAATTAAAAATAATTGTTAATTTTGTACAGTTAATGCCCCCAGGTGGTACAAACGGTTAACACATTCGTCTGCTAACCAAAAGGTTGGAGGTTTGTGTCCACCCAGAGGTACCTCAGAAGAAAGGCCTGGCAATCTACTTCCGAAAACTCAGCCATTGAAAACCCTATGGAGCACAATTCCACTAGTAGGAATCGATTCAACAGCAATTGGTTTATGCCTCAAAGCAAACTAGTAAGTCTCAAAAGCCCACTGTTATAATGATGACAGAGATGAAAAGGAGAAATTACTATCAGATCCGGTCGGAAGCTAGGGTATAAGGGCTGCATTTTATTCACCTCATATCCACCCCAAAGCCTAGCATCTTACACGGCATATAGCAGGTACTCATGAAATATTCGCTGAAGGTATTTTTAAGCAATGGATATAGCTGCAGGTTATTACTAGGCATATTCCTATCCCAAAAAATCCTGGGGTAGAAAAAACGTTGAGAACCACAGGGCCAGTGGTGAATTCCTCAAAAGCGGAAAGGTCAAGTCTGGGCGGCAACAGGAGTCCTGCTATTATCTGAACTGGTGGGGTGACCAAGGAAGCTTTATTATAAATCCCCAAAACAGAGGTGGCGTCATGAGGAGGAACCCTATCTGAAGCCAAAGTCCGCCTGACCTAGCTAGATCCATGGATCAGGAGCCAGGGGCTGGGAAGAAGTCAGTATAGAAATCAGTATGAAACAGAGATCACGATCTCCATGGGGCAAGTTGAGCAAATGATGTCCATAGGTATATAAGCTTTTTTGTTGTTGTTGTTGTTCTTGTACTTTAGATGAAGGTTTACAGAACAAACTAGCTTCTCATTAAACAGTTAGTACACATATTGTTTTGCAACATTGGTTAACAACCCCAGGACATGTCAACGCTCTCTCTTCTCGATCTTTGGTTCCCTATTACCAGCTTTCCTGTCCCCTCCTGCCCTCTAGTCCTTGCTCCTGGGCTGGTATGCCCCTTTAGTCTTGTTTTGTTTTATTGGCTGGTCTCAGTTTTGGATGAAGGGTAAACCTCAGGAGTGACTTCATTACTGAGCTAAAAGCATGTCCAGGGGCCATACTCTCTGGCTTTCTCCAGTCTCTATCAGGCCAGCATGTCTGGTCTTTTTTTGTGAGTTAAAATTTTGTTCTACATTTTTCTCCAGCTCTGTCCAGGGTACTCTGTTGTGATCCCTGTCAGAGCAGTCGGTGGTGGTAGTTGGGCACCATCTAGTTGTACTGGACTCAGCCTGGTGGAGGCCGTAGTACATGTAGTCCCTTAGTCCTTTGGACTAATCTTTCTCTTGTATCTTTAGTTTTCTTCATTCTCCTTGCTTCCAAAGGGGTGAGACCAGTGTAATATCTTTAGATGGCTGCTCATAGGCTTTTAAGACCCAGACACTACTCACCAAAGTAGAATGTAGAACATTTTCTTCATAAACTATCTTATGCATTTTTTTTTCTTTTTTGAGGACTGGCACTTGGCCTTTAAAAAAAAAAAAAAAAAATGTTATGCATTTTTTTTTCTTTTTTGAGGACTGGCACTTGGCCTTTACCAAGACTTAATGGGATCCTGTCCAGGAGTTTCTAGAAAGTTGTGCAAGAGGGAAAGAGAAGTTGTAAGATTTATTAACATGTAATAAAACCAGAGTTAATGATGATTAAGATTAGAATGCCAATACACTAATCAATCTTCTATTCATAGTCACCCTTTCCCAGTGGATTACCACAAGTAGCACAGCTATGAAAAGACTGAACCCTTTGCAGAGGACTTTTCCTCCATTACATGTTTTAGGGGAAGAAGGAGAATTCTCATCACCAGTAGCTCTACCATCCAGTCAAAAATACACACCCTATAGCTATATAGGAGTCCCCGGGCAGTGTAAATGGTTAAGTGCTCAGTTACTAGCCGAAAGATTTGAATCCTCCCAAAGGTGCCTCAGAAGACAGGCCTGGTGATCTGTTTCCTAAAGGTCACAGCTTTGAAAACCCTATGGAGCAGTTCTACTCTGACACAGATGGGGTCACCATGAGTTGGAACTGACTCAATGGCAACTAACAAAAACAACAATCTCATTTTATGCCCCCCTTTCCTTTCATTCCTCACCAATACATTTATTAAGATGGTTCTGAATTCCTGGTGGGGGGGAAAGGTCGATTTTTATTAAGAATAGCCCTTCTGACTGGACAATGGGCTGGAGAGAGATGCTGATGAAGAGTGAGCTACCCGTATCACGCAGACACTTGAGACTGTATTGGCATCTCCTGTCTGGAGGGGAGATGGGAGGGTAGAGAGGGTTAGAAACTGACAAAACGGTCACGAAAGGAGAGACTGGAGGAAGGAAGCAGGCTGACTCATTAGGGGGAGAGTGAATGGGAGTGTGTGGTAAGGTGTATATAAGCTTAAATGTGACAGACTGACTTGATTTGTAAACTTTCACTTAAAGCACAATAAAAATTATTTTAAAAAAAAGAATAGCCCTTCCCTTCCCCTTTACTCTTTCTCTAGTCATTTAATTCTGTTGGCACTCCTTAGCCTACCCTTTCTGGGGAGTGGAAAAGGATTCCTGGTGGCACAGTGGTTAAAGCACTCAACTGTGAAGCGAAAGGTCAATGGTTTGAAACCACCATTGACTCTCCAGGAGAACACGTCAATGTGGCTATCCGCTTCCGGAGCGATTTACAGCCTTGGAAACCCTAAGGGTTCACTATGAGTCAGAATCGACTCAATGGCAGTGGGTTTGATTTTCTTGTTGTTTTATCGATGCTTATCCTGACAGATAAAAACCACGGTGACCCATCTCTCCTACACAGGTAATTTTGCTGAGTTTCTGGTTCCTCTTGTTCCTGAACTCCTCAGCTGGGCTTTTGCTGCCTGGTCTGTCTTGCTCGGTTTGGGTCTTAAGTGAGTTCTGACCTCCAAGATGTGTCTGAACGACAATGCCTAATTACGAGGCAGTCAGCTCTAGACTGTTAACCTTATTGCAGACCTTGAGTTTCATGCTAACCCTTCATTCCCAGGTCCCTCTTGAGACCTGGCCCCCACCCTATATATCACCTGTCTTAGCATGTCAGCCCACCTATTAGTGTTTCAGTCTCAGCACCTCCTTCTGCATATACAATCCAGAACCACCCGGTCTCTGATACTACCTAAAGGTTATTTTCCCTCATCTATCGAGCAACTCATTCATCACAGTTTAGTTTCATACACAGGGATCTTACCCACTTATACTACAAACAGTCCTGTTAGTACTGCTGACGTTTACTGAATGCATAATACTGTAAGGCTATGTTATATATCACCAGCAGGAAATTAATGAATTGGGCTTCCGGTTTTAAGAAAGTCATTCTGATCCTGTAAAAGGTGGGACACATTGCAGGGGCCATTTGAATGTCAGGGACAAAACATTCCATGTATCACCTGACAGCTGTAACTGAAAGGAGCGCTTCATCACACGAGGCCATAGATAGCGAGTAACATCAAGAGTGTCTATTGCTCTCAGGTGGCAAAACTGCTAAATTACCTCTACAGGAAGTCTGACTACAGCATATATAAACTAGTCAGTAAAAAGGGTCACAGTTTTACAGAATCTGCATTGAGGAACAGTCAGTGAAACCTAGTAAAAAAAATATACAGACGATTTTAGCTAATTCATGTAGAGAACAGAAAGACCTCATTGGTTTGGCCATGATTGTAGATGAAACAAAGCTGAGGAAAGACACGTTATGTGGGGAAAATGATAAATTAGGAGCAATTCAAAATGAAGTTTTTTTTAAAAACATAAATCATACAGAGTAAATAATATGGAAAAACAAGCTCATCAACAAATATAGTCACTTATTCAACATTTATTCTGTGTCCAATAGGTCCCAGATATCATACTAGGAGTTCCAAAAATAAAGATGAACAAGATAATGTTTTTGTTCTTGAGTAGCTCCCATCCCAGTGCTAAGGCAACACGTAAATAAAAGATTGTAATAGATGGTAAGTGCTAAAGGAGAATTATGCAAACCACTTTACAGAGCAGGGTAATGTGACCAACGTGTGAGCAATATCTTAAAAAGGAATACAATGACATGCAAAGACTGGGACAACATTTCAAAGTGTAAGAAGTCGGCAACACCAAAGGAAGGAGGCAAAGTTAAGAAAGTGTACTGCAAAGGACTAGTCAGAAAGCAGCAGGAGGAACAGGACACAGAGGATCCTAGAAGCCACAAGAGCCGTGGTGAGCAGGGTCAGAAACGGCAGAGCTGGGCCAGTGAGAGGCAACGCTCTATCGCCCAATAACACCAGATCAGAGAGATGAGGCACTCTGGCTGCTGCTGAGTATACTGAAAATTTCAGATTTAAAAAGGGCAAGTTTAGCCACTTGAAGTTAGTTCTCAAAAGTATGAGCTTTGAACATTTCTCAAAGAAAACATCATATGAAGGACCAGTCCAGCCACCAGAAAAGACAAATTTTGCACTGGCAGGATCTGCCTGGCAGTCATATCTATTGAATAAAAGAAAGAGAACTGGAAAGGAAACAGATCAGAAATCTCATTGCTTGAATGGTTGTACAACATGACTGATGTAACAGGTACCACTGAATTGTACATTTAAAAATGCTGAATTGGTGTGTTATGTATATATCTGTAACAATAAAGTGAAAACAAAAAAGCTGTTGAACTTGCTGAGAGAGTAAATTTATTTAGAAGGGAAATAAATTTTTCTAAGAGAAACTAAAAGAAAATTTAGAAATGGAAGAATATCCAAAAAAGCCACTTATCTCCATAACTTCACGGACACGTTGGGTGTTTTATGGCTGTGCTACTCAAATGTGGTCCCAGGACCAGCAACATCGGCATCACCTGGGAGCTTGTCAGAAATGCAGAATCTTGGGCTGCACCCAATACCTGCTGAATCAGTCTGCAGTTCATTAAGCTCTCCATGTGAATCTCACGCACATTTGGGAAGTGCTGTTTATACACTAGGGAAACTTAGAAGGGGTCTTTTGGCCATGCTACAAAGAGGGCACGGAAGCTGCTGCGAAGGCATTACTTTACATCTACTACCTGAATACTTACATCATTGTGACTGAGCTTCATTAGGTACTCAGAGGAAAAGGATATGATTATCTTATTAAAGTAATATCTCATGCACTAAGGAAGGTGTGAAAGGCTGATCGGATTAACTCCCCAGCAAGCATTGACATTTTAAGGGAATTTGTTAATCCAAATGGATTTCTAACTGGTGGTCTACGGGAAAGAGTTATTTTTGAGCTGGGAAGGCTCGCAGTTATCTATTGTCCCTACCTACTGTGGGCCACTGCTAGCAGAACAATAAATTACTAGAATCCACTTACGGGCCAAATAGTGTTATAATACATTAAGCCACATTCATCCGAGTTATGGAAATGATGGTGATGACAGTCTAACCAGACTAGCTAAGATTAAATTATATATGATGGTAAGTAAAAGAGAGCATGACTAGATAGAACAGAAAATTGGATTTGGGACTGGCAAAACCGATAAAGCTTATTTAGTTGGATGTTGGAAAGAAGTGAACTGAGAGGGAAATGAACAAATTATATACTCTACTAAAAAAAAAAAAAATAAACCTTAAGATATCTCCAGAAAGAATACAAGGGACAGACCAGGTGAGTAAATAAAAATTACACCTAAATTGTTTGGCTGAACATACTACTTAAAATTGGTGACTGGCTTGAAAAATAACTATATAGCATTACTGCCCACACGGTCCAAGAGGCAACTATGTACATGAAAAAATATCTTTCAGAAGAAGCTTCTAAAATCAAGCAATCTACATGTTCTTGACAAGGGCCCAAAATTTAAATTATCACTGATAAACATGAGAAGAAGCATTTTTTTAATGCTTTCTCATTGAGTGACTACACAAATTTTTCAAGAGAAAAATAAAATAGATTAAAAGGGACTTTAATTTCAGAACAATAGAGAATAGGAAATTAGATGGGATAGCAACCAAATAAGAAAGTCTATACATGTATACGTGTTCATTCAGATTTGAACAGAGACTTATAGAAAGAGGCAAGGAGAACCACAGGTCTGAACGTGACACCTTGACCAAGTTATTTAACCTTTCTGAGCCTTGGTCTCTTAATCTGCAAAACGGGTTTAACAATACCTACTTGTGTTTAAAGGACCCAGTGTAAAATGTAGAGGGTCTGGCTCCATAACTCTGTAAGTGCTTAATCTCTTCTTGAACTCCCAAGAAAATAAAACATGGGTTAAAATATTACTTTGACTATAATAACTACAATTTGCATTCAATAAAAGTTCAAAATTATAAGAGTGAAAAATTATATATAAATTATATATAAAAGTTATATATCTATCTATATATTTTCTCTCTCTATATATATACATACTGAAACCCTGGTGGCGTAGTGGTTAAGAGCTACGGCTGCTGACCAATAGGTCAGCAGTTCAAATCCACCAGGCACTCCTTGGAAACCCTAGGGGGCAGTCCTACTCTGTCCTATAGGGTCACTATGAGTCAGAATCAACTCGATGGCAATGGGTTTGGTTTGGTTTTTGGTTTTATATAGACATACACATACATGTTTCTTGGCTGGATAGATAATTTGGCGGAGTGTGCTATATCACATTGTGGGGATTGCAACTAATGTCGCAAACAATACCTGTATAAATTTTTCAATGCGAAATTAAGTTGTAACTTCCATCTAAAAAATAAAAAAAATAAAATAAACATAACACATCCTTATGGTTAGCACTGTATGCGCCACCTGCTGTCTCTTACACATACATGTGAACAGATCAGCTGAACTATTCCAGGAATATTGCCAGCAAAATATTTACATGTTAAAAAATATTCATAATTATCTTCAGCTCAATTGACTTTGCCCTTGTCAACTATTCCACAGGCCTTGAGTCAGTGAAACTGTGTCATATTATTCTTTTTACATAAGATTTACTACAAGGCTTTGCCATGTATGAAGAACCCTGGTGTACTACAATTGACATAAAGAACATGAGTGAGCTTTGTTTTGAGGAAATGTAATATATTCAAAAATATGCATTCAAAAAAGCAAAGTTAAGAAGGAATTAATAAATTATAAAGACTTCTTCGATTTTCTAGAATGATTTCCTTCGCTAATACTATGCACCTATGATGCAAATTAAACTAATTAAATTTGTGTATTCTGCATTCTTATTCTACCACTTCTCCACAGTTTTAAACCATCAGTATCAATTACTTGTATGAAGACTCTAGAGACAGATTGCCTGAGTACAAATCCCAGCATCATATATTTGTACAATCTTAGAAGACGTATTTAACTGTTTGTGGCTCAGCTTCCTCACATGTAAAATAAGGATAATGGCAATTCCTGTATTCCACACATTGCCCATAGTATTTGCTTTTGCCTGATCCCCTTTTAACTCTTACACTTACCTGGCAGCAACTCATTCCTTCACTCCCAGTGTTTACGGTGTGTACCCATCAGTAACTAATCACAACTCGTACTGAGAACACTGTGTTACAGAACGGCCTTAGGATATGGTCCAAGGTTAAGATTTCAGGTCTTGGTCTATCTTTGCTGTGCAGAAAATTAAATCTTCTTTCCTTTATACAATGATCCATGAGCAACTCTGAGTTCACAAATGGTCTGCTGTCTTCTGGCTGTGTTCATTTGCCATGTGATTTTGCTCTTTTCAGATGCTCCTGAGTATTTTGACACTCCACGTTCCTATTTGATTGTTACTACCATTTTAAAGAAGCACCGGTGACGCAGTAGTTAAAAGCTCAGCTGGTATCCAAAAGGTGGGCAGTATGAATCCATCAGCCACTCCTTGGAAACCCTATGGAGCAGTTCTACTCTGTCCTATCGGGTAGCTGTGAGTCAGAATCGACATGACGGCAATGGTCACGGTCCCCGTTTTAAAAAGACATGCCTTCTATAAAACAGTTATACTGTTCAGAAGAGTATCCACCCTCAGAGGTTACTGCTCTTGTAGACTTTGCATGTATAAACCCAACTCTTCACTATACATATATCACTGTATGTTGCTCACTGCTGTAACACCAACACCTAGGGCATGGCTAGCACCTAGGGGAGACTTAGTAAACGTTTGTCAAGAAAATTAATTAATATACAAACTGGGTCAGAGATTGCTAGTTGCCCACCAGTATCCGTTCTTCCTTTCTTTTACTGAAAGCTTTATTTTTTCTGGTACTATTCACTATAATCTTCTAATTACATGTTTGTCTCCTTCATTAAAACGTGAGCTATTCAGGAAGAAAAACTATGTCTCATTTAGTCTCATTTTTCATAATTCCTAACACAATATCTGGCGCCTACCAGGCATAAATATTGAATGAATGACCCCATTTACTGATTCATCTGTTTTTCCATACTGTTTATTCAGTATAGTTTATGAAAGAACCAACTCAATTCTCAACTGCCCTCAGCTTATCATTCACCCTAGACAATTTTGCCTTTTCTCAGCCATATTTTAGACAATGGCTCATCTATGGGTAAACTGATGAGGCTAATTCCTGTTCTCTAAATGCGTTTTCTGTAAGTCATTTTTATATTTTCTCTTGGGTTTTACTGACTCTTCCTAAATGTTGGTTCTGTAAAACTGCAGTCTTTTTGACTGACTAGGATATAGTAGTCAGGAGTCCCTAGATAGTAAAAACAGTTAAATGCTTGGCTGCTAACTGAAAGGTTGTTGACTCGAGTTTACCCAGAGGTGCCTTGGAAGAAAGGCCTGGTGGCCTACTTCAAAAATTCAGCTACTAAAAACCCTATGGAGCTCAGATATTGTCTGACACACATGGGGTCTCCATGCATCAAACGCCACTTGATGGCAACTGGTATAATCAGACCTCCGGTCAAGATAATTTGGCAGTTTTGTCACCTGGGATTTGGTGGGCATGACTTCATTTCCCAGTCTCCCCTTCAGCATCTTCTGGATGTCTTTCCTTTCGTCTCTCACCCCTAAACCAAAAAACCACCAACCCCCCTGCCATCAAGGCAATTCTGATTCATAGTGACCCTATAGGGCAGACTAGAACTGTTCTCATTGGGTTTCCAAGGAGTGCCTGGTAGATTTGAACAGTTGACCTTTTGGTTAACAGCCGAACTCTTACCCACAACACCACGAGGGTTTCCCTCTTACCCCTACTGTTGTCTAAAATACAGATATGGTTGTGGTGAGGCATCTTGGATAAAGATAGTGCTCTGGGGTGGCAAAGCAACAGGATAGAAGGAGCCTGGGTCCCTGTCCCTGTAGACTGCTTATCTCCAGACAGGTACAAGAGAGGTAAATTTATACCTTAGTTAATCTTGTAACTACTAGGAAAGCAGAACGTTTCATCAGGTTAGCCTTTTATACTACTCCCATTTCTCAGGCTGATAGTCAAGCTCTAATAGTGGTATCCGATACTGATCTACCATCTCTACAAAGCCAGCTCCAACAAACTGGAGACAATGCATTCCAATTTGTATATGTCTATAGTGTAAATGGGAGTCCCCGGGTAGTACCAATTGTTAAATACTGGACTACTAGCTGAAAGGTTGTAGGTTCAAACCCACCCAGAGACACCTCAGAAGACAGGCTTGGCGATCTCCTTTTTGAAAACCCCATGGAGCAGTTCTACTCTGCACACACGGGGTCACCATGAGTCGGAATCAACTCAATGACAACCAACAATAGTGCAAACAGAGCCAATGGGTGGTACAAATGGTTAAATGCTCGACTACTAAGCGAAAGGTTGGTGGTTTGAACTCACCCAGAGGCGCCTCAAAAGAAAGGCCTGGCAATCTGCTTCTGAAAGGTTGCAGCCTTAAAAACCTGACACAATATGGTTGCCACAGAAGCACAGCAAGGGTAACGAGTGCACAGGGGCAATCTCTAAATTTGTACCCTCCTCCCCACCTCCTTGTCCACAGCAGTCTCAGTGAGGGGCACCAGCTTTTTATATGAACTGGCTGAGTAACCCAAGCACCCGGATGTTGCAGTTCACCCATCAAGAGGAGGAAGCCACTGGTCCTGTAGGAAGCTGAGCTTTGTATAGCTGTGCACACCGGGAGAAGGAGACAGCCCCTCCTCCTCTACTTTGTCCCTGGTGGCTTGTTGTCCAGGCAACCCAGGGTAAGCTCCCAGGGTCATTGTCAGACACTTCTGTACAATTCTAAAGGCATGTACCTGCTTTTGAATAACAATGTTAAATAAGCCTCTTAGATCAGAATGTCAAAATACCTATAGATAGCAAAGGGAACACATTCCTAAAACCAGTCTTAAATGATACATACTAACAGCAACAGAGTTTCACAGAATAAGCAAAGACTAGTGAAATAGGGGTTAAGTCATCAAACTACAAATATCACACAGAATTTAAAATAAAGTCTTCACACGTGATCATTAAAACAGCATAGGCAATGAACTCTTATTCATTCCTAAAGTAACAGGAAGACTGATTTAAACCAATAAAGGCTGAAACATTAGAAGGCTGCTGTAACTTTATTCTCTTTCATCTTCAAATATTTAATATAGTAGTCTGCTTTTGGTGGGATAACATTGATTTTAAAAAGGTCGTAAGTTAAAATAAAAATACAGTTGAAGCGAGAAATTGAGAAAAAAATATAAATGTACCATGTGGAACCCTCCAGAGTTATTATCAGACCTTAAGGTAGGGACACTGGACTGGTTGTCCCCAACAGTACTATGCACTCCATCATATCCATTTAAGGTATTTTGGTATTGCTACCACATTATTGGAAACACTGGTGGTGTAGTGGTTAAGTGCTACGGCTGCTAACCAAAGGGTTGGCAGTTCAAATTTGCCAGGTGCTCCTTGGAAACTCTACGGGGCAGTTCTACTCTGTCCTATAGGGTTGCTATGAGTCGGAATCGACTTGATGGCACTGGGTTTGGTTTTTTTTTTTTTTTTGGTCATATGACTAAGGAGCCCTGGTGGCACAGTGGTTAAGCGCTTGGCTGCTAACCAAAAGGTCAGTGCTCCAAACCCAAAAGCTGCTCCATGGGAGAAAGATGTGTAGGCCTTTACAGAAAGCCTGCTTCTGTAAGGATTAAAACCAAAACCAAACCCACTGCTGTCATTTCTGACTCAAAGTGACCCTACAGGCCAGAATAGAACTGCCCCATAGAGTTTCCAAGGAGCCCTGACAGATTCTAACTGCCGACCCTTTGGTTAGCAGTGGTAGCATTTAACCACTACACCACCAGGGTTGGAAACCCTGTAGAATAGTTCTACTCTACCCTATAGGGTCTCTATGAGTTGGAATTGACTCGACATCAACGTGGGTTTTTGTTTGTCTTTTTGTTTATATCAATTTTCTCTTTATCACCTCTAGATTTAATGTACAGGAAGTGGAGAACAAAAGGATAAAACATTAGGAAAACTAAGGCACACAGAATGGAGAGGTAAGTAGGGAAGTTAACGAGAGTTATTACTGTTTATGGATGTTCAAAAGTAGGGGAAGAAGAGAAGTAACCAACATAGCTGGGAAGCCATTTAAGCTTCCTACATTCTCATTCTCTAACCACCTCCATCCCCAACCTAGTCCACCCACTTCATAAATAGAAGGTAAGAGAATATTCAGGATTGGGTCTTCCACAGGGACAGAGTGAACTGTGTAGAACAATTACTGAGTGCTTAGTTTAGTGTATGTTAGTTCTAATCTGGCTCACACCCTTCACGATGTCTTCTCTCCCCACTGTGTGAACACCTCAAGGGTGAGAGTTAGGTCCTTCTCTCTTTGGCATTGATGACACCCTCCCACAGACTGGCCCTTAGGCAGATGCTCCATGAACAAGTGCTGAATTAAATAAGAATGTGGTGCTTTCATTAACCTCAATGAGGAACATTTCATGGTTTGTTTAGATGTAGATCTTGCGCCAAATCTACCTCACTTACAAACTTGGCAAAGTCGCTTTTAAGTTTCACATATAATCTGAAAGTGCTGACAGCATGTGTCACCTGTTTAATGTCTACATGGTGAACAAATGGTAGAAAGTGAAATCTAAATGACTTTAATAACCCTGCTACAATTCCAAATAAAAGCAAAGCACGAAACCATAATGAATAACTGTCAATAAGGTAAGCATGTCACAAATGCAAGAGACCAACCGGCTAGGCATGGGAAGAGAATACGAAGTCATCTTTCTTACTGGCGGGCCCTCAATTTTTGAGCAAATGGCTAATGACAATGCTTCTTGCATAGAGGAAGTATTTATCCACATTGTAAACATAACCAAGTCCAGCGTAACAATTTATAATGATTATAAGCTTCCATTTAACAGACAACCAAGACCACGGTAATAATGACTATGGCATGGAATGAACATAATGAACTGGTTGGAGTGTTTTTTATCAAACACCTGCGTAGTCCTCTATCTGAGAGTTCCATTAATCTACCCTTTTCAGGGGGGACTAAATTCACATGTATACTTAAAATGTTTTCTAGTTTGAAATGGAAAATAACATTGAGTTTTATAGTAAATTAAACCAAACATTCTAAGATTGAATATAAAATATAACAATTTTCCAATGACAGTCATGTATTTATTTGAGATCTTAAACACCTAGAGAACAAGGATTTGTCTTCACTATTATGTCCGGCTCAAAGCAATTAACATATTTGATTTGATCATCCAATACGTATGTCCCTTTGTTGCTGGTCAGTATGAACTCCTGAGTTATTTAGATACAGTACCATGGGTTAGTGACCTTGCTTTCTTATAGGACTTTATCTGTTATAGTAGCTAGCATTATTTACCTTAACTACTACACCTACTTATCTTTTAATCATAAATCAAAGTTTCCTCCTCTGCAGTCTTTTCCACCCCCACAGGCAGAATTAATCACGCTCTTCATTGTGTTCTCAGAGCCTTTATTATGTTATACTCATTATTCATTGCTATCTGAATCATACGCTAGCTTGTGAGTTCTCTGAGGGTAGATGCTCTGTTTTAGTCATCTGTGAATCCTAACCCATAAAAACCCATTGCTATCGGGTCAAATCTGACTTATAGCAACCCTATAGGACAGAGTAACCCATAGTAGATGCTCAATAAATGTTTATTGAGAGTTGCTGAGTGAGTGATGGCATTTGAGAATGCTATATTAATTTAGTAGCAAGCTTATATATGAATTTGATTTAGAATACAAGAAAAAATACTTTTTTATGGTTGGTAAGAAAATACTATTGTTGGATTCAGCAATATATTCGACTTACACTTGAATGCCATTTTTAAACTGTACCATTCCCTTGGATAAACATGGTACATTTTTTCATTCCCTTTATGATGCTTAACAATGAGAATCATCAAACACAACCACCACAAATGCATCTGCTCTTACTCTCTTAATAGCCCTTTAGGGTTTAAGTGATAACTTGCTGGTAAATAAATATGATCTGTTGTGATATTTCGGAAGGGGTTTATTTTTCTTTTTGACAAATAAAGAAAAGACCGATGGTGGATACCTCCGGCATTACTCAAAAATAATCTAGCTGCAAAGAATTGAAAAGGGTCTTTAAAACAAGTGTTAATGAAAAGCAGAAAATATACAAAGATTCTTTTTAGTCCATAATATCAAAAACTAGACCCATGTATTTCTGAGGAATTTATGAGTATTGTGTGCCCCCTCCCTTCCCGAGCTGCATCACCATACTGCAGGGTTTCTTGAGGGTCACAAATGGGCGTGCAATGACCAAACACGCACTCACTCACAGGAACACACAAAGAATACTACTGGATTAAGTTCCTGGTTTAATTAAAGAAAGAGACAATATGTCTCGATGCAGCTGCTACTGGTCTCAGGACTCCTAGCAAGGGCAGACAGATGTCAGTACACTGTCCATTCAAGGTAAGGTCTCACAGGATCTGAGAAGCATGGTTCTTTTGAAACCACTGTCCTTTAATACTCAGGGCTTATATCATCATGCCAGAAAAACTCAGACTAACATTGAGTTCTCTTTATTCTTTAACCAAATTAAGCACCCAGAATGTCCCATCCTCCCACAGGAGAAGAGGCAAGTAGAGGAGAGAAAACAGTGGAAGGTAGAAGGCCCAGGTGCCCTTAAAAACATCTTTGCATTCCAGCATTTTGGGAAGCCCATTTCCTTGGGTTTGCTTGCTTTATTCTGACACCATTTGATCTAGTCAGCTGTCATATGAGTTTGATCCGAGGGCTATGATCAAAATTCATTTCCCTATACACAAAACTATGCGACCATTTATCAAGAGGCAAACAAGCATAATTCTCCCGTTTTCTGAATGGGAAATGCTTTTACATTCTCTAAAATGCCACTACATTTCATTTTTTTTCCTCCAGGAAACACTGACTGATCTGGCTTCCCAAACATAGACTTAAAAAACAAAACAAAAACCCTTTGCCGTAGAGTCGATCCCAACTCATGGCAACCGTATAGGACAGAACAGAGTTACCTCATAGTGTCTCCAAGGCTGTAATCTTTACAGAACCAGACTGTCATATCTGCTTCCTGTGGAGTGGCTGCTGGGTTCAAACCACCAAACTTTCAGTTAGCAGCCAAGCATTTTAACCACAGTGCCACCAGGGCACCAGTCCCAAACATGTTCTTGTTGTTAGGTGCTGTCGAGTTGGTTCCAACTCATAGTGACACTACGTACAATAGAATGAAACACTGCCTGGTTCTGTGTCATCCTCACATATTTTAGTAAAACAAAAGTGCTCCAAAAGAAAACAGAAGGAAACCTGGGATCATCATCAGGAAATTTTCCTATTAAAAAAGCTCAGGGTAGGAACCGAGAACACGTTGCTACAGTGATACTTGTTAACATTTAGAACATTCGAAGGGCCGTGACAAAATCGAGTCTTTAATATTTTTTAGAACAAATTGCTATCTCTCATTGCATTATGTGATAAATACATTTCCAAAGGCAAAGAGGGCAAAGAATGCGGGGAACAAT
Organism: Elephas maximus indicus; assembly: GCF_024166365.1. Taxonomy (NCBI): domain Eukaryota; kingdom Metazoa; phylum Chordata; class Mammalia; order Proboscidea; family Elephantidae; genus Elephas; species Elephas maximus. Next base: position 127,208,773 of record NC_064822.1, read on the forward strand.
CTTAAAATCATGCTTTGCAGCATCCAGCCAACTAACAATGATATTAAAAACCAAAGCAAATAAACTGCCGTCAAGTCAATTCCAACTCAAAGCGACCCTACAGAACAGAGTAGAACTGCCTTGTAGGATTTCCAAGGAGCAGCTGGTGCATTCGAACTGACAACCTTTTGGTTAACAACCAAGCATTTAACCAGTGGTTTCTAATATGAAGCACACTAAGAGCAATGCACTTATGTTGTTTAAAAAAATAAAAAAAGAAAGAAAAAGTAGAGTATAATAGCAATTATTTCATTAGCACAAAAAGGGCTAGCAGTGCGTATCAAACACAAGTCTTACGCTCATCCTCAGGTTTCCCTGAGCATGCGGCCTCCCTCCTGGGCAGCTAAGTTTCCATCACCAGGGTTACTTGCTCTGTTAAAAGTTACCTTGTTAACTTTTCCCTGGGCAGCTGGGCCTATCAGTCACACACCTGGAGTTTCTGGGTTCTCCCACTACTTACAGATGTGGGAGGTGACAGCTGAAGTGACCCAACGCAACCTGGTGGTGCAGGGGAGTTAACTCCCTGAGGGCAGATCCTGGCCCTGAGATGGAAGAGAGCTGGGCAGATAAATTCCCTCCCCTCCCTCCCACACACTGCTCTGAGACATGGCTCTTCCTTCCACCCTGTCCAAAAAAAGTGCCACATGCCAAGTGGATGCAGCTGCCGAACCACCAGCCGTGTCTCTTCTCAGTTTTGTGCAGTAGTAACCAGCACTGAATCTCATTGCTTCACAGTGCTTCACCTCCTCTCCTGCCGCCCTTCCATTTTCATCACCTCGCTGACCTGGATTTGTAGATCTCAAAGTATTAACTCCTCAATCCTTGCCTCAGGTTGAGTCTCTAGAAAATCCTGGCTAGATGCATAACTGAGGATTAACTCATTTGAGCAGCAAACCTGTCCTATGAAAACAGATTCCTGACTTGGGTATTAGGACTTGTCTAGAAACTTGCATCACAGAACAATGTTTCATTTCATAACTACACTTTTATGCTTAAGTGCATGATACTTATCTAATAAAATTTTTTTTTGTTGAAATTAAACCAGCAATAAGAGCCTCAATAACGGTGGCAATGGTGGCAGTAAGGGCAGTAGTGATGGCAGCGGCAGCAGTGTGGTGGTTGTAGAAACTTTTCCAGTCACCACTGAGTCTGTGCTCCCCAGGGTTTCAAAGGCTGGTTTTTGTGGATGTAGAATGCCAGACCTTTCTTCTGAGTTGCCTGTGGGTGGACTTTAAATGCCAACCTTTAGGTTAGCAGCTGAGCATGTTAACTGCCTGCACCACCCAGAGACTCCAGTAGTGGAAAAAGTTAACTTTTATTGAGCTCTCTGAGAAAGTACTACGTATCATCTCATTTAATGCTTTCTACCTTGAGTTGTCTTATCAGCACCACGTGGCAAACGTAGAACTGAGGCTATCAAGGTAAACTAATAATTTGTCTGAGGCCGCAGAGCCAACAACTGACAGAAATAGGATTTGAATCTAAGCTTTTCTGTCCTCAGAGCTTGCCCCTTAACCACGTGTATGATAGACACCGCCTCTCTCTAAAATATCAAACAAATCTGAGTCCTTCTATGTGCCAGGAACTTTGCCAATTACTTCACATGCACCTTTTTTGGGGGGGTTGGGGAGGGAGTTAAATACCAAAAATGAGTCTATGAAAGGAAAAAAAAAAAAAAGCCCCACTGATGAATAAAAAATCCTATTATTTTTCCTCGCACAAATCAAGGAGGAAAATAAAACCTTCCCATATATCATATTACTAGAAAAAGAACAGACAGTTTATGAGATTTGCAAAAATATATACCTCCAGGATATAGTTAGTTTGGAAACCTAAAAAGAAATAGTTCTAAAAATAGGAGTATTTTAGAATTAATTTGAGATAAAAATATATACGCGATGAAGATTACACACTCTCAATGGTCTTGAGATCTTCGATTTGATCTGGAATTCGTTTCCACGTTAGCACTACATTCTGTTTGACAGTCCTCACAAATAGTCTGAGGCACCATTTTCTGCCACCACTGACTCTGACCAGGAAGCCAAATAGCTAGTAAAACTCAGTGAACCTCTGAGCGCTACAGAATCCAAAAACTACTACTCAGTATAAGATGGCATGGTATATGATTTCTAATCCTTCAGATTTATTAGTCCATACCCCTCACCCAATTTGGCAAGATAATCCATGCTTTTTTTGCCTTTGTAATTCATAAATGCAACCAGTCTTTTACTTTCATCCCTTTCCTTTCCTGTTATCTTACTGTTATGGATTGAATTGTATCCCCCAAAAATATGTGTATCAATTTGGCTAGGCCATGATTCCCAATATTGTGTGATTATCTACCATTTTGTGATTTTCCTATGTGTTGTAAATCCTCTCTCTATGATGTTAATGAGATGGGATTAGTGGCAGTTATATTAATGAGGCAGAACTCAATCTACAAGATTAGGCTGTGTTTTAAACCAATCTCTTTTGAGATATAAAAGAGAGAATGGAGCAGAGAAGACTTCGTACCACCAAGAAAGCAGTGCCAGAAGCAGGGCACATCCTTTGGACCCAAGGTCCCTGCACCTGAGAAGCTCCCAGACCCGTGGAAGAACGATGACAAGGACCTTCCACCAGAGCCGATACAGTGAGAAAGCCCTCTCCTGGAGCTGGCACCCTGAGTTTGGACTTTTAGCCTCTTAGATTGTGAGAGAATAAATTTCACTTTGTTAAAGCCATCCACTTGTGGTGTTTCTGTTATAGCAGCACTAGATAACTAAGACATCTACCTCATCCCTTCTTGCTTGGCACCACTGTGACACATCCTTACTCACCTCCTGTCTCTCCCCCATCCTAAGCATCACCATAGATAAATCTTTCTTAAGCAAAATTATTTCCCTACTCAAAAACGTCCATGGGCTCTCCCTTCTATCTTCCAAATTAAGGACACGCATCTTTGTCTGTCATCCAAAGCCCACACCTGCCTCTTCTCCAGCCAGTGCTAGATGGATGTTCTTCCACTAAGCCTTCTGCTCCATCCTGTTTCGGCATCTGTTTCTTTTTTGTACCTAAAATTAAACTCCCACTGCCTCACCTCCAAGTCTTGCTAATCCTTCAGTACCCTTCTCCAGTGTCCCACAAAACCTTATCTCCCCCCCTCAACTAAATGTGAGCCTTTTCCTGATCCTACCACACTCAGACTGGGCCTCTCCTATGACACCCAATTAACCCTGCCACGTATTATCTCCCCTACTCAGTCAAAAGCTTCTTGAGGACAGGAACTGTCATAATTATTTTTGACTTTCCTTTGGAGTCTAGCACACAGCAGGGCCCATTCAATATATTTTTAACAGAAATAGAAGCTTAAAGACGGTAATTTCAAGAACTCTGAGTTTTGAAAAAATCCTAGAGCTAGAAGCTTCTTCAAGTGTCTGTGTTTCATCAAACAACTGAATGAGAGAAGCAACGTAGGGTAGTGGGGAAACCCCTGGATTCTACAACCAGACTGCCTGGGATGAACCCCAGCTCTGTAGAACACTGGCTATGTGACCTCGGGCAACTTGCTTTATTTCTCTATGCCCCAGTTTCCTCACCTGTAAAAAGAGGATAATTATATTGCCTACTCTATGGAGTTAAGAAAAAGAGATGAGGTAATATTTTTATATGCATGACATATACTCAGTGCTTAATAAATTGATTAAAATAATATTAAAACTGGGTCTTCATGTTTCTGCTTTTTCCATGAGGCTCACCTTTATTAATGGCTTGGTGAAATCTGTAGAAACTTTCTGGTGATTTATACTTGCTTAGTATGAGGTTTATTTAACATTAAGTGTCAAGGTATAATTGTCAACAAGGAGATTCTAGACTGCGGGCAATTTGCCTAGCCTGGAAGAAGCTTCCTGCTACACAACTATGTCAAGAGTTTCATTTTCCCCTGGTCAGAGGAGACTGTAAGGGCAGAAGCCCACCTCCTGGGTCAGAGATGTTGACAGTGACAACTGAGGGGCTCGATGCCTGAAGTATGTCTGCAGTTTTCCTTTCCCAGTCTTCTATTTCCCTTCCTATTTCCCCACTTATTTGTAATTTCACAATGCCTGCTGTATCACTTAAAACCTGTAGCTCAATATCTGCTTAAATCCTTCAGAGAACAGGTGAAATATCTGGTTCATTTCAACTCCGCAAACACCACTAGCACCATTCTGTGCTAGGCACTGTGCTTATCCCAGGGAATCAAAGACAAACACGGCAAGTTCCTGCCCTCCAGGAGCTCACATTTATTTGAAGGAGACAGATATGAAAACAAACAACTGCAAGGTAATAAGTTAAATGCCTTAGTAGTAGTATATACAATGCGCTATATGGTAACACAGATTGGTTCTGCCCTGGGGATCAGGTTTATTAAAACATCTAACAAATTAATAAACAATATCGAATGATTTCATTTCATCATTCCCTGTGTTTAATGCGCTTTGTGTGTGAAGCTGTTATCAGGGGCTGTTGAACTAAAGTACAGAGAATAGTCACTGATCATCACATTCTTGAATATTCTATTTATATGAGCCATGCTCTCATTTGTTCTATTAATGCAAATCTACAAATAAAGGTGATAAGACTTTTTTTTTTTTTTTTTTAAAGAATCGGAGCTTTAAAATTGGATCTTTAGATGTTTACTGTTAAGCTAATCCCTGCTGCCCTCAAAGCAGGCCCTGGTACATCTGTTTCCCTTTGTGCTTCCACCATTGGATTTAGAAGCTGACCCCCTGAACTGCAAAGGCCAGTGACTACAGCTGCAGCTCAATATCTCCGATACTGGTGGTTTCACCAGCAACCCTGGCGATCCCTTCTTTTTCCCAACCTTCTCTCAAATCAGCTAGTCATACAGAGGTTTGAATTCGTGTTCCATTTACTCTTGTGCAAGCTATACGGTCTTTAGCAAACGAGCTCACCTCAGCAATGTTTGATGCCATAAAATGACAAACAACTACCAGTTCGGCCAAAATCAATGATAATTCCCCAGGACTCAGCTTGACAAAGAAAAAGAAGTGGAACAAAACTAGATGCTTGCCAGCCTGACTGCTAAATGTCAGCTATTTTGGAGTTTATCCCCACATGAGATATTTCTTTTGTACTGTGAGGACGATCAGTGCAAAAACATGACAACATAATAAAGCCACGGAAGACAACCCCATCATTACTGCTGCAGGAAATAAAACACAGATTAATGTCACCAAAGCACATGTCAGGAGGGATAATGATGATGTATACAAATGAATCTTCTCATTGTGGACAAAGGACTTAAGTACTACCTAAAACTGAACAATAATTATCCACAAATCACCAATGACAATGCCATCTGCTAAGCATGTATTATGTTCTCACATTTTCAAAGAGTTTGTTTTATATTTTTCTCTGGAAATTCTCTAAAAGTCTTCCCACTTCTATTCAAGCGACACAAATTACAAAGTGGAGCAGCAAGCACTTACATTGCCTAACAAGGCAAATGCAACCTGCCATGAACAGCAATGGGACATCATGCCTCCCCATACCATTTGTTGTGCCAAGAGGACTGTGCAGCTGGGAAGAAGAAAGCCAAGTGTAATCTAGACCATGCAGAGAGGCCATTTGGCTGTCCAAATCAAAATTGGACATAATCATTTGGAAAATAGGTTCCATTTGTGTTTCTGGCCACAGAAAAAAAATTGGCAGAGAATGAAAATAAATGGGAAAGAATCAGAGGCTGATAGCTGACTAATGTAAGGAGTGTAAAATCTAACATGAACATTAAAGATGGGAGAAGCTAGAATTCCTTCATCTTGGCTCTAAGTTTCAGTCAAAAGGCTACAGCACCAACATACTGCTATGAGCTTACTGCCACCTCAAGCATGCCTTAGGAAAATATAGTCAACGTAGTTGTTACTTTGTTTATACTAAGATCCTCGACCAAAATTTAACTGAAGCTCAACCCTCCAGGGATGTGCTATATTTCATAATAAGAAGTTCACCTACTGAGGCGTGAGCTACTTGGTTCAGGTGAACACTTGAGACTACGTTGGCATCTCCTGCCTGGAGGGGAGATGCGAGGGTAGAGGGGCTTAGAAGCTGGCAAAATGGTCACGAAAAGAGAAAGTGGAAGGAGGGAGCGGGCTGTCTCATGGGGGGGATAGTAATTGGGAATATGTAGCCAGGTGTATGTAAGTTTTTATGTGAGAGACTGACCTGATTTGTAAACTTTCACTTAAAGCACAATGAAAATTATTAAAAAAAAAAAAAAAAAGTTCACCTACAATTGAGAGCAAATGAATGGGCTACACTTACTGAAATCCCACCTATGATTTTCAGTCATAGATAAAAATTCTAGAAGGTTTTATATTTATCAAAACTTATTAACATTCAGTTATTTGAAATAATGAGGGGTAGAGAACAGATCTGTGTTTTCTTTTTCTTTGTTTTATATTCTTCCCTGTTGGAATAAAGGGTAACCAGGGACAAAGAACTTCAACTTGAACATAAGCAAAGCTCTCCATCTCTTGCCTGGTTTGCACAGCCATTGTTGTTTCCCTACCTAGAAGAAGGGCAGCTTAAGTAGTCTGTAAAATATCACAATAATAGCAGCTAATATCTAGTGTTTCCTATGTTCAGGCACTGTTCTAAGTGCTCTACATGAACTGATTCACCTAATCCTTATAAAATCTTACGAATTACGCTCTTATTATCATCCCTATTCAACAGATGAGGAAATCAAAGTACACATATTTACATATTTTTTTCCCATGAAATAGGTTACCCTCTTGCAACTTCAATAGAGTGCAAAACTAGGAAGGAGATGAAGTTCCTGATCTCACTAAATACATGCCCTTTGCTGAAAACATACTTGGTCTTTCTGGTTGATGGGACAGGCTCTTAGACGTAGCCGGTTCACATGTTCTGGTGATGACATTTTATAGGCCCATACACTCTTGAGGTTGAAAAAGATCTCAAAGTCATTTAATGTTTCACCTACTGCAGGAACCATTCTTTTTAAATGGGTCTTCAGCCTTTACCTGAACATCTCCAGCCTACCTTTGGAAGGAGAACTCTGTCACCACAGTTTGTTGATTTGCACTCATGGCAGTCTTTGACATGGCTCTTTTCTAGTCAACCAAGAACATCTTCCTTTGCAGTGTTACTCTATGTAAATAAAACAGTCAGGAGCTATGCCACAGTTTTTTGTTTGTTTTAATAGGTGTTAACTAAAATCAAGAGTGTGATATTACAAAATTCCATATTAGGGAATGCAAATTTTAGAAGGCTGGTCTTCAACTGTGGGCTGGGATATCTGATCCTCATTTCTGGTAATCACATTCCCCCTGCTTCAAACTCTCTGTCAGCTTCATCTGGCTCCTCCACTGTTGAACGTGCTAGGACTCCTTCACTTTGCCTTAGTAAAAACACACTAGAAACAAGTAATATGTAAAACTTATGTTGATTGGAAAGGTCTTGATAGGTAAAGCTGAAGCTGTCTCTTTTCTTTTAAAAATCGTGTGAAAATGTGCTGACACCATTCACTTTCAGTGAAAGAATTATGTATTCTAGTTGAGGAATAAATCGGGGAAAGAAAGAGGGAAGGTAGGAGAAACTGAAGGATAAGGATAAACAAGGAGGAAAAAACAGGCAGACAGGGCATCCTTACGTAAATACTGTGTTGGCATAGTCGGTCTTCAGAGCTTGCAGACTACTCGACACTGTGCTGTCATCTGTCTTTCTGGATCCCCTCATCCAACCTCCTCCAGCACCTAGTACAACACAGCTCTCTTTTTTCCCCCTTAAACTATCAAAACATGCTCAGAGAAAACACCTGAAGGTCATTCACACTAAGACGTAAATAATGACAACTTGATACATTAGCAGCATCAAAAGCATTTTTGTAACAGGGATTAAAAACTAAAGGGTGAAATACCAGCTACTGAATTTAATGTATCAACCAGCTGGTGGCAGAGATATTTTGGGGTCAGTGGTCTTTCCCAGGTCCAGCCTCCTCTCCTGCGGCTACCCTGGATTTCATATAAAAGCTTTTCATATTTCTGCATGTGGTATGCTTTTGGATCTGTTGGCATCACTTTTGAGAAGGTGGATGGCATTCTAGGCAGGATTGCCACTCCCTTCTTGGCTCTCTAATTACAGCACTGTACACACACCTCCCCTGAACCATTTACCATATCCTAACGGTGAGTTCACATGTCTGTCTCCCCCTAGACTGTGAACTCCTTGAGGGCAGATACTGTGTCATGGTCATCTTTATATTCTCAGCACTTCACATGGGGCCTGCATGATCATCCATTCTTTCTACATGGCCAACCCTGTGAGGAATCAAACACACGATGAAGCTCTGCATGGGGCAGACTTCCATTTAGGGAGATACAATAACAGTACAGGAGGTCCTCAGGGTATTGCTAATCCTTTTACTTACAGATCCAACAACCAAGGCCACGACAGGTTAATCTTATTTTTATAAGAAGATTATTTTTTATAATCTTTATAATAATCTTATTATTATACACTTGTTAATGACATAGTTGTGATTTTTATTTGATGGAGCTCCATCATGCTCTTCCTAATTTGATGTTCATGCAAGCATATTCCCAGCAACTGAAGTTTTGAGTAATGCCTATTGAGAAATCCATCCACAATTAAGCAAGCATTCAATATGAATGAATAAAGGAATGATAAATGGATAAGGGACTAACTCTTATTTCTCTCCACTGGAATCTGCTATCCATTTAAAATAGGTAGTGTTTGATTGTCTTTAAGTTACCGGAGACTCAAACTCTACAGTTCAATGGTTTAGTTTTAAGGCATTTAAATAAAATTTGAAATGATTACAAGGTAAATCTGATACCACTAACTAAATGAAGATAAGCCTGGCTATTGACTAATATAGATCAGGTGACCTAATAGCTTTGGTATTAAAAAAAAAAAAAAAAAAATGACTAGCAGCTCAAATAATAAAGTGACTAAAAGTCAATTTAGCATGTCTGTGCTTAGGTAAAAGACAGCGGAGATGTGGAATAGGATCCTTTTTTAATACTGGCCTCCAATTTGACAAAAATAAAATCATTATTTTAATAAAAATAATGTTTGAAATTCATCTAATAATAGGAACCAATTTTTTTTTTTTGGATCCACAATCAACATCCACAGAAGTAGCAGTCAGGAAATCAAACGACATATTGCATTGGACAAATCTGTGGCAAAAGACCTCTTTAAAGTGCTGAAAAGCAAAGATATCACTTTGAGGACTAAAAGTTCACCTGATCCAAGCCATGGTATTTTCAATTGCCTCATATGCACACAAAAGCTGGACAATGCATAAAGAACAAGTCTATCTTGGAAGATGTACAGCCAGAATGCTCCTTAGAACTGAGGATGGTGAGACGGCATTTCATGTACTTTGGACATGTTACATAGGCTTGCTATGAGTTGGAATTGACCGGACAGCACCAAGTTTTTGGTTTATCAGGAGAGACCAGTCCCTGGAGAAGGCCATCATGCTTGGTTAAGGAAAGGGTGGGCGAAAAAGAAGACCTCCAATGAGATGGATTGACACAGTGGCTGCAACAACGGGCTCAAACATAGCAGCGACTGTGAGAATGGCACAAGACCAGGCAGTGTTTTATTCTGTTATACGTAGGGTGGCTATGAATTGGAACCGACTTGAAGGCACCTAACAACAACAACAACATACTAATTACAGCAAGCACACTTCCCATTATCTAAAGGAATGCCACTTTCAAATCAGATGACATTATAAAAAGTGAATCTATAAAATCGGAGCTAACAAGTGAGTCTTGAATCTCTTCTATATCTCAAGGGGAAAAGGAACCCCAAAGAAAAACCTAACTTAGAAATCACTGGCTCAAGGGCAGGTCATAACATATCTTTGCCTCAGTTTCTTCATCCATGAAATGGGGGAAACTTTGACGAAATAAATTTATGAAGTGATGTATAAGTTAGCAAACAACTTCCTGAGGTATGCTTGCATATATATCCTTCAGTAAAACTTTTTGTTTGTAAGTACATTTATTAAATGAAACAGGTTTAAAGAATGGTTCATAATTTTCTGAATTGATCTGGTTAATCCTGCTACCAATCTAATAAGCTTTAAATCTCTGAAAGCCATTTTAGATTCTTATTACAAATGCTTCAATTTGATTGTTTTAAAAATTCAGTTTTAAATACTATTTCTGCCACAAAAATGCCTCTTTAAGTTCCTGGCTACTTTTACTGCTGCAGCTTTACAATACAAGTACTTCACATTAACAAGACATCTCCAGAAACACTCCAAATCAGAAGCCTATCAATTCTGGGGGATGAAGAGGGAGTAGGAGGGGCAGAAGAAGGAGGGAGGAAGTTCTAAAAAGCAGCACCTGGGGTAAAGGACTTGGGAATAGAAAAAACTACTTTCATAATTTATACCTAGATGCTGAGATGTTAAGAGAGTTATTTCAATAGAAAGGTCTAGGAACAGGGTTAAAGGCACTAGATGTTTTCTGATACATCTAATTAGACTACAGAAGCTGAAGAAGAATGCTATATACATCATCATTTTTTGCCTTCCCAGCAAGGGGCCATCTCCATGTTTAAAAAATAGCTTTAATCAGTATAAGTGACCTTTGACAGGATGAATTGGCTACCAGGCATGATTTCTCACAGTAGGCTGAAAAGCTGCAACTAACATGAGAGAAAATTACATAATCACTGAAGCAGAAGACAAGAAAATAATGTACACATGAGTCAATTGAGATAGTGAGCACTGACAGGATGTGGTTTGCCTCTCCTCAGCTGTATCCACCAGAGGTATAACACACATGCCTTGGTACCACACTGAGGTAATGTTTCCTAACAAGACAACGGCCTTGGGTTTTCCCCCTTTGAACAATGTGGAGATACAACAACTAGTTTGTGATAAGCCTGGATAAAATAACTTCAGATCTCATAAGAGAAAGGAGGATGAAGAATCACTACAAGCCCTGTCAAATGTTTGTATCCTGGTGGCTTATAAAAGGGAAAATCAATTCACTTCAGCAATGAGTAATAACTTCTATGTCCTTGAAGAAGCACTTCGAGAAATGCTGGAGTCACAGAACTATACATCCATCCAGTGACACTGATTAAATGCTTTATTTGCCATATATTTTTTTGAAGGTAGAGGTGGGGATGCACATTAATATTGCTTGCTGGTGCTTAGAGGAGCAAAACTGAGAATGCTGGGGAAAGACGTCTCCCGTCAGTGGATGTCATTTACAAAATACTGGCACTTTCTGATGGACTTCACTAAAATTAATATTTGATATAACCTCAGTGTAGCTGGTATCTGCTTTACCAAATTACATTTTTTTTTTACAATTATTTAAAAGAAAAAAAAATTTTTTTTTTTTTATTACCAATTACTAAATATTTGTCTACAAAGACATGCTCACATACAGCCAAGTGCAGCTGGGGACATGACAGACCTTGTTGGTTGGGGCTTGCAACCTTGCCAATTGCTTCCATGGTAATAAGACAAGGATTGCCAACACAGGGGATGATGCACCTGAGGGGACTGAAGAAGTTAATGATGTGAGAGTTTGTGTGGCTCCATGGACTGGCCAGCAGACCCAGGGAGTGAAGGCGCCAACACTATGTTCTTATTTCAACCTTGCCTCTGGTTTTCCCAACGGCTTGGAGGGAGTAGGGAGTTATTTACCTTTTTTGGGCTCAGCTTTAAATAAGTGTTTATTATGAAAAATAAACATGTCAGCTAGACAGTGTTTATACATTACAACATTTATCTTTTTCTTGACACAGTGGCATTTCATTACTGGAGACCAGGGACAAAGGTAATGCTTGCATTAAAGACTTTACAATACAGTGTGAGAAAGAAACTCAGGTATATCTGGGCTATAAGTTAGTGGTTCTCAATCTTTGTGCACATTAGAGTCACCTGGACACCTTTAAAAAAAATCCTAAAACCCAGACCACCCTCTAGACCAACTCAGTCAGAATCTCCGGGAATGTGACTCAGTTTTTGAAATGTGCCAGGTGATTCCAAAGTACAGCCCAGTTTGAGACCCAGTGGTGTGGTCCTCCATAACAGCGGCTTCCTTCCCTCCACCCAGTGCCCCTGGCTCTTGAGCGAGCATGAGAATCACCTGGGAGGCTTATTAAAACACAGATGGCTGGGCCCCACCCCCAGAGTTTCTGACTAATAGGTCTGAATTGTCCTTTCTAACAAGTTCCCAGGTGATAGTGATGCTGTCCAGGGGCCACACTTTGAGAATCACTGCCTTCAATGAATTTAGCTGTATGTGATACGCTGCCATCAGAAAGGTCTGGTGTGCCTTTAAAATTCAGATGCTTAGGCCCCGCTCCAGATATACTAGATCAGAATTACTACTCATTCAGGCCCCATAAATTTTATTTCAGTACTGATTAAGCTCACCAAAGTTTGAGGACCACTTCTTTACTTCCTCTAATTATGAAATTATTTTTAATATTAGTTGTTAGTTTCCACCAAGTTGGCTTCAACTCATGGAGACCTTATGTACAACAGCATGCAAGGTTGTCTGCACCACCTTCATGATTGTTAGTACACCTGAGTCCACTGTTGTAGCCACTGTATCAATCTATCTTATTAAGGGTTTTCCCTGGCCCTCTACTTTACCAACCATGAGGTACTTTTCTAGCAATTGCTCTTTCCCTATGACATATCCAAAGTAAGTGAGTCAGAGTCTCACCACTCTTGTTTCTAGGGAACATTCTGGTTTTATTTCCTCTAACATTCATCTGTTCATTCTTTTGGCGGTCCAAAAAGTATATTCGATATTCTTTGCCAACACCACAGTTCGAATGCATCAATTCTTTTTCACTATCCAGCTTTCATACACATATGAGGCAACCATGGCTTGGGTCAGACATACCTTAGTCATCAAAATGACACCTATGCCTTTTAAAACTTTAAAGAGGTTTTTAGCAGCAGATTTGCCCAGTGCAATACATCATTTGATTTTTTGACTGCTGCTTCCACGGCTATAGTCTGATTTCGTGATTTCACGACTGCTGCTTGTGAAACCACTCTCCCCTAATAACCAAGATGACTTGGGCATGAAAAGACGACCAGGCCCCAACCGGAGAAGTGAGAAAAAGTCCATTTCCTGTATTCCCTGTGGAGCAGCTTCTTTACTGCCGTCTTCTGTGGGGTCAAGGACACACGTGCCATTCTCAGAACACAATGTCTGAGAAATAAGACTCAGTCATAGAGAAAAGTCTCCAGTGTGCTGAGCACGAACTCTTCATTATCTCTGATTGCTGTAAACCCTCTGAATGTGGGAGGAAAAAAAATCTCCCTTTCCAGCAAGTTCACTGTTAACAACCAGTGATTTTTTAGAAGATGTATATATTTTTTATGTCTTCCTGGCTGTACCCACCTCTTATCTCTGGGTCCACATCCTCAGCTTACAAAAAATAACGGCATTAGGAAAGGAGGATGTTTCCTTTTCCATTCAACTTTGCGGACACTCTCAGATTTAATTAATGGGGAATAAGGGAACAGGTGATAGAATACTTTGTTTATAATTTAAAAATTAGTGATAGAGTTACTCAAATAGGGGATTGTGCCTCAAAAATGCCACTCACTAGCTGGTGGCTTTGGAGGAAATTATTTGACCGCCTGTGCCTCCATTTCCTCACCTGGTGGCGTAGTCGTTAAAAGTTCAGTGGCTAACCAAAGGGTCGAGAGTTCAAATCCACCAGCCACTCCTGGGAAACCCAGTTTCTACTCTGTCCTACAGGGTCACTAGGAGTTGGAACCGATTCGATGGTACCTAACAACAACAGTAATGCTTAACTCATGAGGTTATTATGTGCATGAAATGAGCTAAGGCTGCAAAGCATGGTGCCTAGCACGTAGTACCAAAAAACCAAACCCATTGCCATCCAGTCGATTCTGACTCATGACAACCCTATAGGATAGAGTAGAACCGCCCCATAGGGTTTCCAAGGAGCAGCTGGTGGATTCGAACTGCTAGCCTTTTGGTTAACAGCCAAATGCTTAACCATTGCACCACCAGGGCTCTGTAGTACATAGCAAGTATTTGCTATATGTGAGCTGCTGATTTATTACATAGTGGACACTCCACAAATGCTGAGTAGAGAACTGAATAAATGAATAAACAAAATGACTAACCAAATAAGCAACAGGAAAGAGTCACTTAGATCTGTGAAACTTCAGATTCAGACTAAGCTATTACTCAGGGCATCTAAAATATAAAAGCGTATGGATGAAGAGTATGATTCAGTATGAAGTTCATCACCAGAAGTGCTATAAAATTTATTTTTATAGTTGAGTCAGACTCAAGATTATTCTGTGAAAGTTACTTTTGCCAAGAAGAAAAAAGAGAGGGATTCAGGCCTTATATATGATGGGGTGAACAGTTAATAAAAACAGAATGGCAAAAAGCAGGATTGGAGGCAAAGATCTGAGGCTGGCTCACTGGATCAGCACCTAGGGAAAGTGGGGCAGAACAGTGGGAGATGGCCAAGAAACAGCCGGAGAGAAGCAGGGGCCTGGGAAAATGAGGATAATGAAGCTAAAAGCGGTAGGCTGGGTGGATCAGGGATCTGTTTAACTTTACTATGTTTTAAGGATTTCCTTCCATTTATATTTATAAATAAAAAAAGGCATACTCTCCATCTCACAGTACCTGCGCAGCCCCACTTACTTTACCAGTCCAGCCTGCAGTAAGAACTCAAGCAAGCAGTTGGTCTATGTGGCGTGGTTCATTATGCAGAGACATGCCAAAGACTCAACATCACAGCCCATTTCATCTTTCAGAGTCCTAATCTCCCACTTACGTTCAGAAATGCTCATTTAAAGGAAATTCATTTTTAATGATGATATTCTATACTCATTATTATATTTTTCCAACCTGATACTCAAACGTAATATAGTGAGACAACGCACCATTAAGTCTCAACTATATTTAAAAATATATATATTGGACCATAAGCTTACAAGATCTTGCACACACACATAACACATATAGATGGAGCAATTCCTATCCAAGCAAATAATGAAACTAAAAGCAAGCCACTGAGTGCATCATAAAGTAAGGCGCATTCATTGTCTATGCTACAGATCCACGGGTGTACGCTAAAACTGAGTTAAATCTGGGTTCATTTTGGTCTAACAAGCTTTGGATGCAATCTGCTCTCAGGCAATCCGAGTCCAGGAGGGCCCTTAAGAACAAGTCACTTATAAGACTTACTCAAACCTGTTAAGAGGGTTATACAACTGACATGGCTTTTTAGGGGATTATTGGGTAACAAAAGGTCCCTGGGTGGCTTGAACAGTTTGCACTCGACTACTAAAGGTTGGCAGTTCAAACCCACTCAGTGACACCAGGGAAGAATGGACTGGAAATCTGCTGCCACAAAGATTACTTAAAAAAAACCATACAGAGCAGTTCTACTCTGTAATACATGGGGTCACCATGAGTCAAAATTTACCTCATGGCAATGAGTTTTTTAAAGGCACCTCAGACAATCTTTTGCTATTTGTTTGGGGAAAAAGTAAGTTCCTTAAGCCTAAAATAAACAAGAAATGTTACTTCAGTAGCTCTGGAAAGAGCCGAAATCCTTAGTGTTGGGGGCCACAGACAGACGAAAGTCTAGGATCTAATACAGATGCTAAACCCACAAAGGCTCACTCTAAGTGTCACAACTGATAGAATAATCTTCAACTTATTAACAGGACCTGCATAAAGAAGTGACTCATAAAACTGACTGCATGGCAAGGGTTAAATTATAATAAAAATGTTAATAATGATGTTGATAAACAGCCAAGATTTACTGAGAATTAGCTATATTCCAGGTACTGTGCAGATGTTTTACACAGTTATCTCACTTGATCCTCTAACAGCCCCATGAAATAGGTACTATATCATCACCATTTTATGGTTTAGAAACTGTGGCTCAGTGAGTTGAGTGACTTGCCCAAGGTCATACACTCACAGATGACAGAGCTAGAATGCAAACCTGGGCCTGTCACATCCAGCCCTGGAGCCCTCAGCCACACACTAGCCTGCCTCTCAGTAGAGAGTGATTGGGCAGAGAACTCCTCAGTAGGTTTAGATCTTACATAAAAAATTACAAAACACAGAAGAATTGGCACACAGTCAAGAAAGAATCATAAAGGGGGCTCCCAAAGGACAGCGCGGTGAACTAAAACCCTCAATGAGCTGGATCGTTTGAAAATTGCTGAAAACAATACAAAGGGTATTTTATTATTCGGGTCCAAAGTTGAGAGCATAAATCTTGTAGGCACCAAGCTTCAGCCACTGCTGGGCACATCTGAAGGGCTAATGGGGTATGCCTAACACAGGGGTGAAAAACGACAGGGAGTAATAACATGTCCTAAGGGAAATGCCTAATGCCACACAAAGGCTTGCTCTAAAAAAAAGATAATGGCATCAGGTTAGAGAGGTCTGATTTGTGTGTTATCCCCACCCAGTGGACTTCTGTCAGAGCTCTGGGGAGTGGAGATATAAAAGCATTGCTTCTTTAAAGCCCCTTAGGCTCCTGAGAGCAGACAGCCAGTCTCTAAGGCCCATGTGGCAGAGTACAGCCACATGTGTGTGGGGCGGGGGGGAGGAGAGCGTTTCCCATTTGAGTCGACTTTTGAAACACACTGGAGACTGGGATGGACCTAAGCAGCAGGCTGGGAGCCATACCTCATCAGAGCATCAGGAGTGGGAGGAGACTCACGAAACCACAAGAGAGGACAACCCCACCCCCAACATGACAGCTGGGAAAATGAATTTCCTAGACTAAGTAGGCAAAGGACTTCCAAAACAAGTTGGAGTGCTAGAATGTTGAAGAGATTTAAGAGGAGAAAGAGCACCTGCAATTCTGTTAGTGGTGGGGGTCACACAACTGAATGAGTGAGGGGAGGCAGAAGCTAAGAAATATTCCGTTACTGAGGCCCTCATTTATCCTCAGGTTGGCAGGACCTTGGGAAGCTGAGGGTGGTTATATTAGCTCTGGTCTTGGCAATAACAAAGAAAGGACCAACCCACTGGTGTATTGTTTGTTTGGGGGAGGGAGTTAATTGCTGCAGTGTTAAGAAAATACTGAAAGAAAACAGAAGTACTGAGTTACTTTTTGTATTCATTTCTCTATCAGGAAGAACATAACAGGCAAGAAGAACATAACAGGCAAGAAGATACCCATGAGGCAGCTCCTAGCGCTTTAATTTAAATGGAGTCTTCAGATCCAATTGGCTTAAATTGGAAGATAAGGGACATACAGAAGATGAAGATATGATTCAAGAACTACTGAGGTTAATCTATGCAGTCATTGTAAACTTAAATGGTGCTAGAAGGAGTAAAAATATATATACTAAATTAAAAAAAGTGGGGAACAGTATATTTGAGAATAAATTCGGTGAGATATTGTCAAACCATAGAAAAAGGAAAAAAAAAGAAACAAATGCATAAAGAGTAAGTTCAGATTTACCAATCACTTGATGTGTAACTAGGGACATCACATCCTTGATGCCTCCATTTGGCCATCTCTAGAAATGGAGATCATTATAGTCATTTACTAGTTTAGTCCATCTCCCACGGTTTGAAGGAGGCTCAAATGAGATGGTGTTCTCTTCTGAAAGTGATACAGACAGGGTTAACTGTGCTGGCAGAACAAAAGAGCTGTTAAAAGATTACAATCTAGAAGTTGGGTAAACAGGAACCACACCCTGTCAACATGAGATAAGGCTGAAACAATCCATGAATTACTATCTCCTTCTTAATCTTTTTCTAGTCCCTTCCCCCTTCGCAGAAGAATAAAGCGTGACTGTTTAACTTTCCTTAACCCTCTGAAGGTGGTGATGTAGTGCCAAAGATCAGTGCGCTTGCGCTCTATCCCATAATAAGTGATGCCAAGGGCTGCTGAGAGGACTCCATCTTGAATATCAGTGGGTTCCATCTTGGATTCTAGATGCACAGGCAACCTAATTAACATGCACCCCCATTCTGAGAAGTACCCGCCCCTTGAAAGAAGCCCGCTAAATATTCATTACTCTATTGTCTCCACAGAACCCCTATAAGCCCTAGCCTTGCTTCCCTTTTCAGAGTCAGTCTTTTGGAGAGACTTAGATCCCTGCTGACTCCTTTTGCTTGACTCAAGCAAAAAAAAGCTTGCTGAAGATAAAGTTTGTCTTTCACGTGTATTCTTATTCAAGAAAAGACAAGGACCCTTTGTGTCAGATTGGCGATTGGTAACAAAAGTGTTCTGGCAACTGGAGTCCTTGCGCCGTCCTGTTCCACATTTCTACCCACAGTTTGTACAAAGACAGAAATATGAAAGTGACACAGCTGAGTTGAAGCTAATGTGCTGAATAATGACTAAATGAAGATTAACAAGCACTACACTTGCATGAACAATGAGACAAAATCAAAAAGAATGGAGTGTAACAGGGGTGTACTTTCATTACTGCAAAACATTTTAATTGCACAGGTACAAGAAAGAAGAGAGGTACAGCCTGAATCTTGGTGTATTTGATGTAGAAAAATTCTTGGAGGTTACATTTTTACCACAAGTTGAGTATGGGTCTGCGAAAATGGTGTGGCAGGGGCACGTGACCTCCTCTAACGTCACAAGGGGGAGAATCATTATCAGCATCAATAGCCCTAGGCTGATTCCCATGAGGCCTCATACAGACATACCTCCTTATCTTAGTCATCTAGTGTTGCTACAACAGAAATACCACAAGAGGATGGCTTTAAAAAAGAGAAATTTATTCTCTCACAGTCTGGGAGGCTAGAAGTCCCAATTCAAGGTGCTAACTCCAGGGGAAGCTTTCTCTCTCTTTTGGCTCTGGGGGAAGGTCCTTGTCATCAATCTTCTCCTGTACTAAGACCTTTTCAGCATAAAGACCCTGGGTCCAAAGGAGGCGTTCCCCTCCTGGTTCTTCATTCTTGGTGGCATGTGGTCCCTCTGTCTCTCTGTTTGCTTCTCTCTTCTATATCTTAAAAGAGATTGACTCAATATACAATCTAATCTTGTAGATTGAGTCCAGCCTCATTAACAAAACTGCCTCTAATCCTGCCTCATTAATACCATAGAGGTAGGGTTTACAACACATAGGAAAATCACATCAAATGATGAAATGGTGGACAATCACAACATGCTGGGAATCATGGCCTAGCCAAGGCGACATACATTCTTGGGGCACATAATTCAATACCTAACACACCTCTCTCCAACCTTTTTACCAATTCTGACACCAGCTGTCCCTCCCTTGGCACTCTCTACTTCTCTGCTGGGTTCAATAATTTGTTGCAATGGCCACACAAAACTCAGAATAGTAGTCATGATTATGAGTTTATTAGGGAAGTAGTAGGTTACAATTCAGGATCAGGAATGACTCAGGATTCAGTTCTTTGATCAGGACAACCTCTTCTCAGCCATGCCCACATACAAGCCTCTCTCTCTGGCCCTTGGCCCTCTGCCCCTCAGCTCAGCCTCTGCCTTGCTCGGGCAAGTGTTACAAATCTCTTTAGCTCCGCCGATAAGTGCGTGGGGGCACCCTACTCTGCCAGTAAACCCCTGCCCAAAGGTGCTCAGCTCTCTTGCTCTGGGGGTTGGCACACCCACTGTAGCCACCGTGCTCCATGGGTTAGGAAGCACACTGCGCCATCTTGCATTAGTCTCCTAGTCTGCTGCTGCCCATTTTCTGTCACACTTGCTGCCACTTCTTACCATCTTGCACCATCACTGGTTTTGCAGCTCTCTGCCTCCTGGGTCTAAGAAGTTCTCAGCCCAGGGGTCCTGGGTTCAAATGACCAGCTCCACTCCTAGCTCTTCTTCTTGGTGGTGGTGGGTCCTCTCCCCCCACTTGCTTCTCTCTGCTTTTATCTTATGTAAGATAAAAGGTGTGACTCAAATAAAGCAAGGCTTGAATAAGGGTAAAAGGGTGGTGACTGGGGTAATGGTGGTGACTTGACTCACACCCTCTAGTAAGGCAGTGACTCAAGATACATCCCACTCTAATCCTGCCTCATTAGCATAATGCAGAGCTCAGGCCCAAAAGGGACCATAACTACAGACATAGAGGTTAGGATTTACAATATATCATGAAATGGAGGATAATTAGATCAGAAAATGGAGGACGACTACATAACTGCCAAACCACTGAAAATCATGGCTCAGCCAAGTTGACACACAACTCTAACCACCATGGGTTCCATACACCTTATTTGCATAGTCTCACTTAATGATTGTATGGGAGTTACAAAGACAATGGCTAGAAGGGCCATATGAAGTAATTCACTGCACTGCAGAGTCACACAATAAGACCAGGATGCTAAAAGGGAATGCAACCATTGGCTGCACTAATAAAAATATTACTCCAGTAGAACAGAATGGAATGGTTATTTCCCATTTGGCTGAAAATACAACAAATGATTGCAGCCTCAATGCATTAATTGTACCATGTTTTAGATTCACCATGGATTAATAGATTTTTTCCGTTGTTATTTTTTATTGTGATGAAAATATACACAAGAAAACATTTGCCAATTCAACAGTTGCTACACATATAATTCAATGACAGGGTTAATAGGTCTTTAAGCACTGGCTTGGAATCATAAAGACTAAAACAACCGTTTTCAGTAGAAAAAAAAAAGTGTTCAAAGTTCTAAATAGCCAATTTACAAATAAACTTTGGAACATAACTCATCCATAAAGGGGGACCCTGAGAGTAGACAGGTGCTTAAGGCCACTTCTCTTACACACAGCCACACACTCCCCACTGTCAGCCTCTTATTTCACAGGCGGTGTTTGCTGCCTCTCAAAGATGATTTCAAAAGATGGAGGTAAATTAACATATTGATTTCCCAGCATTCTGAAGGCCATAAGCAGCACACACTCGGTCATGTTTCAAATGATGGAATGTGAAATTAAATTAAAGGATGCATCTGTGTTCAGCCCCTAATTGCCAGGCTAGTGGATGTTTTTAAGTAACACAGAGGAAAGAGAAAGAAATGAGAAGAGGAAGGACAACCCGACAAACACAAGTGTGACAAAAGGGGTGGGGCATTTGAATTTTTTTCCAGGATAGATGAAAGATAACAGTGCTACATAAATCTCCATAATATAAAATAAAAGAAACTCTGACAATATCGACAGATGTTTTAAAAGCACTTCTCTGACAATATTTCTGGTACCTGAAAATATTGTACGCTGTTGTTGTTTGGTGCCATCGAGTCGGTCCCAACTCACAGCGACAGAACAACAGAACAAAACACTGTCCGGTTCTGCCCCATCCTCACAATCATTGCTATGCTTGAGCCCTCGTTGCAGCATTGTGTCACTCCAACTTATTGAGAGTCTTCCTCTGTTTTGCTGACCTTCCACTTTACCAAGCATGAGGTGCCTCCTCCAGGAACTGCTCCCTCCTGATAACATGTCCTAAATAAGTGAGACAAAGTCTCACCAACCTCATTTCTAAGGAGCACTCTGGCTGTACTTCTCCCAAGACAGATTTGTTCGTTCTTCTGGCAGTCCACAGTATATTCAATATTCTTTGCCAGCACCATCATTCAAAGGTATCAATTATTCTTCAGTCTTTCTTGATCACTGTCCAACTTTGACATGCATACGAAGCAATTGAAAACACCATGGTTTGGGTAGGGCGCATCTTAGCTCTCAAAGTGACACCTTTGCTTTTCAACACTTTAAAGAGGTCTTTTGCAGCAGATGTGCCCAATGCATGGTATCTTTTGATTTCCTGACTGCTGCTTCCATGGGCGTTGATTGTGGATCCAAGTAAAATGAAATCCTTGACAATTTCAATCTTTTCTCCATTTATCATGATGTTGCTTACTGATCCAGTTGTGAGGATTTTTGTTTTCTTTATGTTGAGGTATAATCCATACTGAAGGCTGTGGTCTTTGATCTTCATCAGTCAGTGTTCTTAGCTTTCAGTAAGTAAGTTGGGTCATTTGCATACCACATATTGTTAATGAGTATTCCTTCAACTTGATGCCCTGTTCTTCTTCATATAGTCCAGCTTCTCGGATTATTTGCTCAGCATACAGGCTGAATAAGTATGGTGAAAGGATACAACCCTGATGCACACCTTTCTTGATTTTAAACCACGCAGTATCCTTTGTTCTGTTTGAATGACTGCCTCTTGGTCTATGTAAAGGTTTTGCATGAGCACAATTAAGTGTTTTGGAATTCCCATTCCTTGCAATGTTATCCATCATTTGTTAAGGTCCACACAGTCAAATGCCTTTGCATAGTCAATAAAACAAAGGTAAACATTTTTCTGGAATTCTCTGCTTTCAGCCGACATTCATATGACATGAGCAATGATATCTCTCATTCCATGTACGCTTCTTAATCTGGCTTGAATTTCCGCCAGTTCCCTATTGATGTATTGTTGCAACTGTTTTTGAATTATCTTCAGCAAAATTTTACTTTCGTGTGATATTAATGGTATTGTTCAATAATTTCTGTGTTCTGTTGGATCACCATTCTTTGGAATGGGCACAAATATGGGTCTCTTACAGTCAGTTGACCAGGTAGCTGTCTTCCGTATTTCTTGGCATAGACATGTAAGCACTTCCAGCGCTGCATTAGTTTGTTGAAGCATCTCAGTTGGTACTGCATAAATTCCTGAAGCCTTGTTTTTCTCCAATGCCTTCAGTGCAGCTTGGACTTCTTCCTTCAGTATTATTGGCTCTTGATCATATAATACCTCCTGAAATGGTTGAACGTTGGCCAATTCTTTTTGGTATAGTTACTCTGTATATTCCCTCTATCTTCTTTTAATGCTTCCTGCGTCATTCAATACTTTGCCCACAGAATCCTTCAATACTGCAACTGGAGAGTATTTTTCCTTTGGCTCTTTCGGCTTGAGAAATGCTGAACGTGTTCCTCCCTTTTGGTTTTCTAACTCTAGGTCTTTGCACAATCATTATAATACATCAGGGAAAATTAGTAGCTTTTTTTTTTCTTCATATATCAATTTTCAGATTTAGACCTATTTCTAAACACTCAGACTAGCTTTATTCTAATTGGTCTAGCATGTAGTCTATTAAAAAAAAAAGATCACTAAATGAAAACATGCAATTTATCTGTGGCCTATTTCTGTAGTGAACTAGCTACAAATAACCCGATTACTGAATAAACCAAAAAACCAAACCCATTGACATCAAGTTGATCCTGACACATAGCGACCCATAAGACAGAACAGAACTGCCCCACAGGGTTTTCAGGGAGCAGATGGTGGATTCGAACTGCCAGCCTTTTGGTTAGCAGCCATAGCTCTTAACCATTGCACCACCAGGGTTCTACTATTACTGAAGAGTGACCCTTTATTTGGTGAATACACAGCAGGAAATTAAAAACGCATATATTTAATGATAAATATTTATAAATTTATAAAATCACCTCTAATGATACAAAATGCAAAACAAAAAGCACTTGTTCTAGTATACCTCCAACTTTATTCAATAGAAAACTGGTATCCTGTAATATATTGATAGCTGTTATTTGGGGGGGGAAAAAAAAAACGCTTTCTGAGGTCAAATCAATTTGAGAAACCCCAGGTTAAAGTTTTCTCAGAACTCTTAATGTGCTTATGTGCATCAGGGAGGGAGATACAGTATAATATTTCCAAATGTAATATTTGTTATTTTCTCTAGGGACCTACATGCACTGGGAAACACAGTCCAGGAAATACTCTCATCTTCCTGAACCACCACACATGCCTCTGTCCAAATCCATTTTCAAATCACATTTTTCAGGATTCTCAAAACTAAATGGTGAGGCAGCCATTGGTCTAATGACCTCAGGAGCCAGACATCCAAGGCTCCAAACCCATTGCTGTCCAGTAGATTCTGACTCAGAACAACCCTACATACCAGAAATTGCTGCTCAGTTTCAAGATGACAAACCAGATAGACCCAGATAAAACTCCAGGAACCTGATTTAACTCTATTTACTGTCATTTACATAGGTATCCAATTCAGCCCTCAGGTTTTCCTGTATTTAAAGAAATGCTTACTTCAGGGATTAGAAATAAGATAACAAATTGACTATTTCCATCCTGAACACTATAGATGGAACATGCAATTGTTCTCAGCCAGCAGTCAAAAACATGCAATCTACTAAACCAAAGAGTCCACTGGCAGTTATTGCTGTAATTTAAATTATTAAATTGATAACAAGTTATATGACATCCTCCAAACAGCATTAAGTCACTCACTCATTAATCAACAAAGATATGATAACTGCTTATTACATGTTAAACAAAATCCTGGCCACTGGAGGACAGTATAAAAACTCAGAGGTTAGCCCTGCTTTTGAGAAATTTCTAATAAAGAACAGGAGGCAAGGGCATGAACAGTTATAACATAAAGTGATACTGCTATAATAGGTGTAAAATGCACAGCAGTTTGAGAGCACTGAGAAGAAGGAAAGGAATGGGATAGAATTCACGTTATTATATGACTTAGAGGGGCGGGGGATCGCTCAAAAATGATGCGATAAGAGAACACTTTTACTCATCAGACTGAAAAAATATATATTTTGATTACTTGCTTTACCAGTAGTTTAAAAAAAAAAAAACAAGCATTCTTATGCATTGTGGGTAGGGGATAAATTTGTACAACTATTTTAGAAGGGAATTTAGCAATATCTAGGAAAATCAAAAATTAACATTCCTTTATTCAGCTCTTCTATCACTAGCAATTTAGCCAACACTAAGTCCAGACATGTGTTCAAAGACATGTAGATTCAAGGATATGTACTGTTTACTGTTCACAGTAAAAACAGGTTAGAAACGACCTAAGTGTCCCTCTCAGGATGAGGCTGGTAAATAATTTACGATACATCTGTATATTGGAATCCTTTGTGGATGCTAAACAGAAGCAGCAGGCTTTCCCTTCTCTAGGTGGGAAGATCTGTCATTACAGTAGCCCACAAAGCTCTAGGAGACCCGCTGCCCTCACCTCTCTGACCTTGCTCACGCTCTCTGCGCACCTCTCTCACTTCGCTTCAGCCACACTGGCCTTCTCATTGCACCTCACACGTGCCAGGCAGCCTCCCACCCTCAGGTCTTTGTACTGCCAGCTTACTCTGCCTGGACACTCCTCTCCCACATGTAGCCATGGAGAGCCTCCTCACCTCCTTCGGTTTCTGCACAAATCTCACCTACTCAATGAAGTCTACCACATTTAAAATGAAAACTTGCCCTCACCAATTTTTCTTTTTTTCATAGTATTACCTTCTAACACACTATATGAGCCCTGGCAGTGTAACGGTTAAGTGCTCAACTGCTAACCAAAAAGTTGGAGGTTCAAACCCACCCAGCAGCTCTAAGGGAAAAAGATTTGGCCATCTACTCCCATAAAGATTACAGCCCAGAAAATCCTATGGGGGCAGTTATACTCTGTCACATGGGGTTGCTATGAGTTGAATCAGCTTAATGGCATTAAACAATAGCAACATACTATATGAGAGTTCCTGGGTGGGGCACACAGTTAAGCTGTAAATCGACTAGTAGCTGAAAGGTTGGAGGTTTGAACCCACCCACAGATGCCTTGGAAGACAGGCCTGGTGATCTGCTTCTCAAAGGTGACAGCCTTCAAAACCCTATGGAGCACAGTTCTACTCTGACACACATAGGTTTGTCATGAGTCAGAATCTACTCAAAGGCAACTGTTTTGATTTTTTTAAACATACTATATAATTTACTTACTTATACGCTTATTATTTATTATCTATCTCCTTCGGCTAAAATCCCAGGTCTATTAAGGCAGGATATTTATCAGTTTTGTTCACTGATATAACTCAAGTGCCCACAAAGTGTGTGTTATATAGTAGGTCAAAACCCAAAACCAAACCCATTGCCGTAAAGTCGATTCCGACTCATAGCGACACTACAGGACAGAGTAGAACTGCCCCGTAAGGTTTTCAAGGCTGTAAATCTTTATGGAAGCAGGCTGCCACATCTTTCTACCATGGAGCAGCTGGTGGGATTGAACTGCCGACCTTTCAGTTAGCAGCCAAGTACTTAACCAGTGAGCCACCAGGACTATATAGTAAGTAGTCAATAAATATTTCAATTGAATACATACACACATATAAACACACATAAACACACACATAAGTACACATATACATGATGATGGAATGACCCCCCAAGATATATGGTTAAATGGGAAAAAATAAACAAACGCGGATACAAAAGTGTGTATGATATGTCTCTATGTAAAAAAGAACGGAAAATATACCTGATGTGTAGACTATCTCTGGAGAGTACTGAGGAAGTGAGGATCAGAAATGTAAGGAGTTTTACTTACAGCTTTAAATCCTTTTGTGTCCTGTGAGTATTGCTTTGTTTGTTTTAACACGTACATTACGTTCCCCCCAACCCACTCTCTTTCCTCAACCTCCTCTCTCTCTCCCTTCATTTTCTTCCTCCTTCCCTTTCTTCCTCTGCAATCCAACATAGTAGCTGCTAGCCACATATGAAGGAGTCATGGTGGTGCAATGGTTAACAGCTGGTTAAGTGCTGGGCTGCTAACTGCTGCTTGCAGAAAAGTTGGCAGTTTGAACGTACTCAATGGTTCCAGGGAAGAAAGACCTGGCAATCTGCTTTTATAAAGATTACAGTCTAGAAAACCCTATAGGGCTGTTCTACTCTGTCACATGGGGTCACTATGAGTTGAAATAAACCTGACAGAACTTAACAAAAGCAACAGCCACATGTGGCTATTAAGGATTTGAAAACTTTAAATGTGGCTAGTCAAAATCAGGAAACCCTGGTGCTGTAGTGGTTAAGTGCTATGGCTGCTAACCAAAGGGTCGGCAGTTCGAATCCGCCAGGCGCTCCTTGGAAACTCTATGGGGCAGTTCTGCTCTGTCCTATAGGGTCGCTATGAGTCAGAATCGACTCGATGCGCTGGGTTTGGTTTGGTTTAGTCCAAATCAAAATGTGCTGTGTAAAACATGTATCAAATACACAACAAATTTCACAAAAAATTGGTACAGAAAAGAGTGTAAAATTGTTCATTAATAATTTTTATATTGATTGCATGTGAAAATAATATTTTGGATGTATTGGTTTAATAAAATATATCATTAGCATTAATTTCACCTGTTTCTTTTGACCTTTTTAATGTGAGAAATGAGAAGGACAGTGAGAAAGTAACAAGAAAATCTAAAATTATACACATGGCTTGCATTTGTGATATTATATTTCTACTGGACGGTGCTTCTCTCTCCTAAAAAATTACATATATTATAACCAAGAATGGTGAAAAGACTTTGAAGCTACACAGACCTGACAAAAAACCCAGCTTTGCCTTTACTTAACTTCTCTGAGCCTTAGTATTCTTTGCCAGTAAAATGGAGATATGATCACCTACCCTAAAGGATTATGGTGGAAATTACATGAGATAAATATATACAAAGGTATATCATACAGTGGTATGGTGCCTGGTTTTTTTTTGCAGAGGAAATCGTTCATAAAGCTGGCATAAAGTAATTAGCTCTACCATCAAGCAGTGGGCAGTATCATTTTTCTCCATGCTTGTGCAGGTTTTATTACCTATGGGAAAGGAAAGTAAACATTGCTAATAAAGGTACGAATTTTAGTCAGGAAAATATAAGCTGGAAATAAATGAAGGAACGAAACGTTGGATTTTTGGTGCAGGGTCGAGGGCGCTCCAATCTATGACACTGTAATTCTATGGTAAACAGTTGCGGAGTATTCAGTAGGTGCAAAACTACCCTCAGTGAAAACTTCAGTGAAGACTGGGCAGTAAAATAGGAATTGGTGGAAAGTTATGGGGCTTGTACCAACACTGTCCAGATGCAACAGGTAGCCAAACCACGAGGGCAGAGTGTGAACTGATGTCACCTCCAGCAGGTGTAGGGGAAGAGCTCCACATACTGTGAGGCAAGAGGAGAGGGCCACATCAGCTGACCACTAGCTTTAGAAGCTTTTTCTCCCACAATAAAGAGATTCATTGGAAACCCTGGTGGCATAGTGGTTAAGTGCTACGGCTCCTAACCAACAGGTTGGCAGTTTGAATCTGCCAGGCACTCCTTGGAAACTCTATTGGGCAGTTCTACTCTGTCCTACAGGGTCGCTATGAGTCGGAATCAACTCAACGACACTGGGTTTGGTTTTTCTGAGTCAAAGAGATGCATGGAAGAGAAGACAGAGAAACCAGAACCCTTGTTTAGTAAAGATGAAACACTATACTTGAAGAAAATGCCTTTGTTAACTTATATTTTCAATGAGAAAATATAAAATCAGATTTAAGTTGCCAAGGACTGTCTGTCTTTCCTATTCCACGTCAATAAGTCAGGTTTTCAAAATTAAGCTGGACCTGTTCTTCTATATGTCAAACCATAGACTATCAGGAGAACAAAAAATAACCTCTTGAAAATAAAAAGGCTTGTGTAATGTAGTATAGCATTTATTTTAGTGGCTGTATTTGCTTTAATGGCTTTAGAAATGATTTTAGAACAAAGAAACATTAAGAGGTCATTTAGGTTTTTCAGTTACACTTTACCGCATTTTATAAAGGACATTTTATGTTACGGTGTTTGTGAATTTGTGGGTATAAGAAGGCCTCCTGGGAAATTTCCTCACAAATGACACAGGTCTATTGTTTCAAAGAATATTAGAGATGGAATGGCTTTTCAGTCTACTGAGATCCAGAAGACAAAAGAGTTCAGAGATTATAATGATAGTTATATAATCAGGGAATCTGGGTTAGTCACTCTTTATTCATTCCTTTATTCAACTTACTAATATTCGGTGAGCATCTACTATGTATCAGATACTGGGGATACACTACTTAACCAGATAGGCAAGGTCCGTAAGTAGTAGAGTTGGTGGGGAGCTCAATGAACAAACAAATAAGAAAATAGCACGCAATGATAAGCACTGTGGTGAAAATAAACTAGAACAATGTGGTAGAGTGATTTAGGAAGCCACTACAGATTTAGGAGGTCCAATCTCTGAGGAGATGACATTTAAAATGATATTCGCATGAAGAGAAGCAGTCAGCCATGTGACTATATTCAGGAAGCACATCTCAGGCTAGTACAAAGGCCCTCAGGTAAGCTTAAAGGAGTCCAGGGACAGAGAGATTAGTGAAGCCTGAGCATAGGGAGGCAGGAGTGGAGCAGTGGGAGATGTCATCTTGATATGCTGTGTGGACAAGGTAAGAAGTTTGGATTTTATTCTCGGTGCAATGGGATGTCACTGGAGGATTTTAGGCAGCAGCGGTATTATCTGGGAAATCACTCTGGAAGAATTCTGGTAACATGGTGGTAGTCAGTGGCAGCATGATTTTAGATCAACCCAAATCTCTACATAAAAACAGAATAACTAGAAAGTCATGTTAAAGAAAACACACAGGGATATTTACACAAAACTATGTATCTCACAAACTCCAAATTATAAGGGGTTGGTGGCCATCTTAGTTATCTAGTGCTGCTATAACAGAAATACCAGAAGGGGATGGCTTTAACAAAGAGAAATTTATTCTCTCAGTTTAGGAGACGAGAAGTCCAAACTCAGGGCGCCAGCTCCAAGGGACGGCTTTCTCTTTCTGTTGGCTCTAGGGGAAAGTCCTTTTTATCAATCTTTCCCCAGGCTAGGAGTTTCTCAGCGCAGGGACCCCGGGTCCAAAGGGCATGTTCCACTCCTGGCTCTTCTTGGTTGGTGGTAATGAGGTCCCTCTCTGCTTGCTTCTCTCTTTTATATCTCAAAAGAGATTGACTTAAGATAAAACCTAAACCTGTAGGTAGATTGTGTCCTGCCTCATAACCACTGGCATAGAGGCTAGGATTTACAACACATAGGATAATTATATCAGATCACAAAATCGAGGACAACCACACAATGCTGGGAATCATAGCCTAGCCAAGTTGACACATATTTTGGGGGGACACAACTCAATCTGTGACAGAGACAAACCACCAAGAGATACAATAACTTTGTGCAAGAGATACAATAACTTCGTGCAAGAGAAAGCAGAGGGTAGCACCTAGTGTCTGAGGGATTCGAGAAAAGGAGAATCCCAAATAGGCAGCAAATACTCACTAGAAAGTGCTGCTGGCCAATTTGATAACAGTGGCTGAGACTGCCCAATCCAAAAGTTAGTGAGGGCAAGGGACCCATGGTGAGGATTAAAGGGGCCACAGCAGCCTGGCCCCTGTGAACCCTTGAATCCAACCAGTGCTCCCTTCTAGCACAGGACCTCACATTGAGGAGAAACTGTTCAGAGTAGCATAAAAATGGAGAAGGAAAAGAACAGTAGCAATGAAGGGAAAAAAAGATCTAGATAAAGGGGGAGGTATAGTTTCCAGAGCTAGGCCTCATGCTATTGCCCATCCTACATGTTCCTATGACAGCATTACTTTGATACTCACCTATCCAATGATGGGGGTCTGTGTTCCCTCCCCTTGAATCTGGGCAGAATTTTGTGACTAAATCGATTAATGGAATATGACAAAAGTGACTCTGTGACTTTTGAGGCCAGATCATATATACGCCATGCACTTCCACCTTGCCCTCTTGGAAGCCAGCTGCCATGTTGTAAGGAAGCCCAAATGAGCCCACAGGGAGAGGCCACATGTAGGCATTCTAGCCAGCAGCTGAGCTGAGGTTCCAGCCAACAACCATGTGAGGCCGCAGATAGCTATGGAGAGGAGACTAGTTCTCTGTACTGTACTCTATCTGAATTCCTGACCATAGAATCAGTGAGCATGATGAAACAGTAGTTTTTTCATGACTAATTCTAGGGTGGTTTGTTGTCCAGCAATAGTAACAGAAATACTATAGTTTTAATCAAATATTTTGGAACTCGTAGCAAAATTTATAAGATATTTTTATCAGAAAAGTCTTCCTTACTTTTGGTAAGTTAGAAAACGAAATTAAATCTAATGACAGAATTTCCCTTTCAAATAAGCAGTTTTAACCAACTGGTGTGGCAAAATCAATTTTCCTTTGCTTTGAATTGAATCTCTTGCTAGAAAATGATTCAAATACCATGCTGGGGAGTTTTTTTTTTTTTTTTTTTTTCTCAAAAGCAGGAGCCAGATTCATTTAGTTTTTCCTTTCTTGTTTATTCTGTCTTTTTTAAAATTTATTTGGGAATGGATTATCAACCAAAGTAGGGCAACTTTTCAATACAGCTTTATTGGGGTATAATTCCCATGCCATTCAATTCACTCATTCAAAGGTTATAATTCAATGCTTTTAATACATTCATATGCTTGTGCAACCATCACAATCTCATTTTAGAACACTTTCATCTCCCCTAGAAAATAACCAAACCCTTTGCCAATGAGCCAATTCTGACTCATAGCGATCCTATAGGGCAGAGTAGAGCTGCCCCATACGGTTTCCAAGGAGCGCCTGGTAGAACTGAACTGCCGACCTTTTGGTTAGCAGCCGTAGCTCTTAACCACTATGCCACCAGGGTTTCCTCATCTCCCCTAACTCAGGACAATTTTGAAAGTGAAAGGAGCATTAGTAATAATTATGCAAGGACAACCAGTATTACTTGGCATATTCAGCTTCTGAGCAGGGCAAACCAGGGTGTACCTGATGTACAGGTTACAAGTGTGGGGGAGAAATCTGTATAATCTAATTGAAAACAGGAGCTTGCTTTAAGAAACTTGGTTTTAAAACAGATAATGAAAAGTGGATTTCTCATTTCCTGGTTGGGAATGTGTAACAAACTGGTATAATCATTTCTCAAAACTGTTCGTATCTATAAGAGCTGAATATATACTATGACCCAGCAATTCAACTTCTAGGTATGTATATACCCAATAAAAATGACAACTTATTATATAATTTAATTTATATAAAGTTCAAAAACACTGAAAAAGTAATCTATCATGTTAGAAATCAGGATGGGAGTTTATAACTGAAATGGACTCTGGCATGGGGTGGATTTTGAGGTGCTGGTAATGTTTCTTGATATGGGTGCTGGTTACACTGGTGTGTTCATATTGTAAAGATTCAGCAAGTTGTACATTTATAATTTGTCCACTTTTCTGTATGAATGATGTTGTTGTTGGGTGCCGTCAAGTCGATTCTGACTCCCAGCAACCCCATGTGACAGAGTGGAATTGCCCCATAGGGTTTTCTTCGTAATCTTTACAGAAGTGATCTCCAGGTCTTTCTCCCATGAAGCCACTGGGTGGGTTTGAACTGCCAACGTTCTGGTTAGCATCTGAGCACCTTGACTGTTCCTTCACTACAAAGCTTACTTAAAAATGGATAGGTTTATGTTTGATAAAATAATATTAAGAACCTGGATGGAGACAGAATTTGCAAGTCCCTTAACAGAGAGGTATCTTAAACAGAGTAATTAAGAGCAGTTAGTGTTCACAGAGTAACAAGACAATGTTAATTTCTCCTTAACACCCTTCCTGTGAACTGGAGGCAATGAAATTCCTAGGGAAATAATCCATTGCTGTCAAGTCAATTACAGGTGGGGAAAGAAAAAGGTCTTTCCCTCACAGAAAATAAAGACTGAAATAATTAACTACCACTTCGGAATGATGAAAGCTTTTTGTTGTAGTTCGAGTTTGTAAGTGGTTTCTGTAACCAGGGTAGCATTTTAGAGTTGGAAGAAAACTCAAGATCATTCAATTTCCTTCACTTTACAGTTAAAGAAATAATCCAGAGAGCTGAAATGATTGGCCCAAGATTACACAACTAGTTAGAGTCAACACTGGGACTAGAAGCCAGGGCTCTTGACTCATAAACTACTTTTCCTATTAATAATAATAGTTAATGTTGTTGCTTACCCTGCACCAAACTCTGTGATAAGGGCCTTCCCACTGATCTAATTTAATCTCCACAACAGACTACAAATATAACTGTTGTCTTCATTTTTCAGATGGGGATGCTGAAGATGCTTAGAAAAGTTAAGACATTTTGACAAGGTTATAAATCAATTAAACAGAGAAGCCAGGATTTCAATCTAGTTTTCACCCCAGAATCTGATATTAACCAAGGGGTAATACTGCTTCTTTGAATTTAATAGAACATCATCATATTTATATATGGAACTCTGGTGGCACAGTGGTTGTTACAGCTGCTAACCAAAAGGTCAGCAGTTCGAATCCACCAGTCATTTCTTGGAAACCCTATGGGGCAGTGGTAAATAGATGGGTTGTTCCCTGATCATTATAATATCATGGAAACAAATATATGAGTAGTTTATTTCTATGGTGTAGCCCAGTTTTTCTCAATTATTTATATTGGAAGGCTATCTTCAGTCAGCATCAGCATTTTCCTCTTGGCAGACACATGTAAGTAAAGTGGCTGTGCTTAGTGGCCTAAGAGTTATTCAACACCCAGAAAGATGACCTTGTAAACGTTACCACTTTAATGACACATCTTTATTTCCCCAGCAATGTTCCTGACAACATACGACAGGCAGTGTTACAGATTCATGGCCAATGCATCAATTTTACAATTTTCTTAAGTATCCACAAATATTTAAGATAAAGTTCACCAAGTAGAGTCTAAGGGACCACTCATACACTAAAGTGCTGAAAAGTGCTATTTTGAGTCTAACACAAATATTAAAAGGTATATTTAGATAAGATACATTTGATTTGGCAAAAGAGAGCTTGCTATAGGATTTGATTTTCCTCATTCTTTTTATATATCTAATTCATAGTAGTATGAGAAATTTAAGAAGTACAGGCTCATTATGCATTGCAAAGTGCATTTCCTTCCAATTCATTCATGTTGCAAGATTATTAAGGTTAATAGTAGAGTAAAAACGGTATTTTTCTTCCAAATAATTATCATAATTTTAAACTTACTATACACGGGTTGGATTGGAGGGATGGAACGGAAATATGGATAGCAGAAGGCCCCAAACTTAAGTCAAGGTTCCCTCTCATTTAATCTATAGTTAGTGGATAACTGCATCACATAAAATATAAGAGTGAGCATAAATTATCATTTCATTCAACTATCCACCAAAGATGATAAATATATGGCATGCTTTCTCTCACCCCCATGGTAGACATCGCTAACTAATCAGGGCTTGCTTTCCCACCAAGCATGGATTTCTCTGATCTCACAGTCTTTCTCAATACTAACATTGAGCACTTATTATGTATAAGGCACTGTACTACCTGATTTACACACATTATCTCATTTCATAGCCTCACAATATCCTGAATGAGATCGGTGCCATGAGCACCCCAAGAATTTTTTCTGTTTCGACCTTTAGCAAGGCTAAGACCAATGAACGTATTTCAGGAAAAAGCCTTTTTTTTTTTTTTTCCCTAAAAGCAATAACACGGTTATTCTGAGATCACATGTTAGTGATGTTGTTGTTAGGTGCCGCTGAGTCGATTCTGACTCATAGCGACCCTACAGGACAGGGTAGAACTGCCCCATAGGGTTTCCGAGGAGAGTATAGTGGATCTGAACTGCCGACCTTTTGGTTAGCAGCTGAGCTCTTAACCACTATGCCACCAGGGCTCCTCAGTGATGCTAGAGAAAGGATATATGCGTAAAGAACTGACCAGTCCATAGAGAAAAAAAAAAAAATTTTTTTTTTTTTTTTAAAGTAGGATTATTCCTACCTTCTGTGTTCTGGCTCTCTTTATAACACATCCTTACCAGTTACCTACCAGCTGCCGTTGAGTTGATCCTGACTCATAGTTTCTAAGCATATTCAACCTGTGTCAGAGAATAGAACTGTGTTCTTCAAGGTTTTCAATGGTTGATTTTTTGGAAGTAGACTGACAGGCCTTTCTTCTGAGGCACCTCTGGGTGAACTCAAACTTCAAACTTTTTGGTTACAAGCCAAGAGTTAATTGTTTGTACCAGTGAGGGACTCCCATAACACATCCTAAGAATAGGTTTTTTTTTTTTTTTAACTAGTTTCATAGCTCTAATGATTTATACAATTTAATACTAGCCAGCACAGACCTTGATGTCTAAATAAAAATCTAGATGTGAGAAAAGGAAAGCAGAATAAAAGTCGAGAACTGACTGAAGAAAAACGACTGAAGAGATGGAAATATTTCTGGCAGGAGAGGGTGAAAATTCACCATACCAAGATGTTCTCCTATCTACGTAGAATATTTGTAGAAGCAAAATTTAGTAAAAGTGATCCAGTCCAAAACTCTCTCCCCTACTCATTTGGGTTAGTAAAAAACAAAAACAAAAGCAAAATGAATAACTCGTACATAATAGCCTGGGTCACCAGGCAGTCACATTCCTTAAATGAGTGTTTTAAAAAAAGTAATTCGAGTGAAGGACACTAAGTTTTGGTATTGAGGGTATAGCCTTTGACCAGGATAAGGCGCAGGGATGTGAAGAAGTCTGGAGATTTGGAAAAAAGTCAAAATCCATTCTGAAGGATGGATATAATGACCATGTTTTGCAAAATAAAAATCAGCACTCATGGTAGAACAGAGAATTTTGAAGTGGCACAGTGGCTGAACACCTGAGACAAATGGCAGCCGTAAGTACTTTGTTGGTGGACAGGCCAGTGGGCAACAAGAGACTGTAGACCATTTTAGGTGGCAATTTAACTCTCATGCCCATCCAAGGCAGGATCAGTCAAGCTGCTTCTTTCTTCTCCTTCCTGGACCAAGCTCAGACATCGCTTATTCCTTATTATGTCCCCAGACGTGGACTGTGTTCTATGTTCCTCAGCATCCCTAGAGCTTCACACTACGTCTAGTGACGAGCACTCAAGATGAAAGATGGTGGAACAGTTTCCCTACCAAATGTCCTGTTGCAAGGTGCCACAGCAGGAAGGAGAGTGGCGAGAGCCTTGGTGAGCTGACTCCCCAGGAATGTACTTTCTCCCAGGGATCTTCCCAAGTGCAGGAAGAGGAGAACTTACAGTCAGGGCATGCTGAGCTGGGACCAGTTTACCTGGAACCACAGGGGGAAAATTACACCAAGGTCTCCTAATGACCTTTG
Source organism: Elephas maximus indicus (assembly GCF_024166365.1). Taxonomy (NCBI): domain Eukaryota; kingdom Metazoa; phylum Chordata; class Mammalia; order Proboscidea; family Elephantidae; genus Elephas; species Elephas maximus. The sequence goes on from NC_064822.1 coordinate 127,244,831, forward strand.
GTTTTGCTATTGACCTCATACAATTTAATTTAATCACAATGGCAGACTCTTGATTGTATGTCCTCTCCTATTTTCTCTCTTCATGGAAGCAGACTATCACATCTTTCTCCTGAGGAGCAGCTGGTGGGTTCAAACCCCTGACCTTTTGGTTGTTAGCAGCCAAGAGCTTTAGCCACTGCGCTACCAGGGATCCTTCCTGGCCCCTCAGGTCTTATCTTTTAAATATCTGAAAATGGACTGGGGGGAGGGCAAAAGAAAACAACAACAATCTGTCATAAATCTGTGACTACAGCTTATCAGATTCAATTTTACACACCAGTGCTCAGATACCTAGTATTTGACCCCTGAATGATCCGTTCCAGCTGAGGCCAATTGCTATCCATGCACACACACCTGTGTTTCCTCTAAGTCAACCCATTAATAAGGCCTTGTTTACATGCTACAACTGCAGGCAGGTGAAGTGGATTCAGTCCTAAGGATGTGCTGTTAGTGATTAAACGTTTTGCAAAAACGTTTGGGAACCATTTTGCTTCTCTAGGACATACTTGCATTGCAAAACCTTTGGTTGTTGATTTTAAGCAATTATTTAGCATTTCCCTGCCACCAAAACAAGACGTGCCATCCTGTACATCATTAGGTCCACCACAAAGATAGCAAATGACATGAGCTAGAAAAAGTAGGATCATAAAGGGGACAGTGGAGTGTGTGTGCATCAGTGATTTGCCAGCCCACCATTCAGGCTCCCTTACGGTGGCAATAGCACCTTATTTCTCCTCTTGGAAACTACCCTTCCCCTGATCTCCGTGCATCTGACTTAGATGCCTGCTCCTGTCACTTTCCTCGGACTCCAGAAGTGAGTAGGTGACCCAGGACTGGTCAATTGGTGCATTTCTTTTCCCTGGCCACGGAGATGGGCATGTGTCACAAAACATACCAATAGAATCCATTCAGAACTATTTAAAAAGCAGAGCTGAGTGTTGGGGAAAAATGAGAGAAAAGATCCTACCGAGGACAACTCTGACATTTTTTGTTAAATAAATTATATGTTTTGTGTTAAAGCCAGTTTGAGTTGGCTTTCTGCAACATTTATTTTAAAGAGTCTAGATGAGGTAGAGGTCAGACTGTTGGAACTGTATTTCTTTTGATTTACGGTAGTTGAACATTAAGGTGTAATATGAATGTGGCACGCAGCCTCTGATGACCCCAATGATTCTGGCCTCCCAGTACTCATGCTCCTGTGTAATCCTCTCCGCTTGAAATGTGGGTAGACCCAGTGACTCTCTTCTAGTAAAGAGAATACAGCAAAAGTGATGGGAGGTTACTTCCAAGATCAGGTTACAAAGAGGCTTCCCTCTTGTTTGCCCTTTGTTGCTCTGTCCTGGCTCATTAGCTCTGAGGAGGGCCAGATGCCAAGCTCGAGCTGCCCAATGCAGAGGCCCAAATGGCAAAGAACTGATGTTTCTTTGCCATTTGTCAGGGGACCTGAGACCTGCCTACAGCCACATGAGTGAGCTTGGGAGAGGAACCTCCTGCCGTCTAGCGCTGAGGTTCAGCCCCAGCCTAAAACTTGATTGCAGCCTTGTGAGAGATGGTGAGCCAAATGACCAGCTAAGCTGCACCTAGATTCCTGACCCTCAGAAACTGTGAGATAACAAATGTCTGTTGGTTTAAGCTGCTAATTTTGGGGGTAATTTGTTATGCAGCAATGATGGAATGAACCCCATACAGATTTTGTAAAAATGATGCACTTATCCTTTGCCTCCTATGTTTTCCATGACAACTCCCAGTAAAAAAAATACCTTACTTATAAAACTTTAAAATACAGTTTCAATATTTTTAAGCGAGAACATAATTAAGTGGATAAGTATTGTATTTGAATAGTAAGATTCTTTAAGTGAGAGACTGGCATAGCAGAAATCCTATTCTAGTCCAGACTAATCTATTCTACAAATACACATTGAGCACCTGCTACATTCCAGACACAGGGGGATGACAGGACAGGGTAGCTTATTTGAAAGAGCTCAAAGTCTATTCAGGAGAGGAACCAAGCTCATGAGATTTGGAAAGAGACAAATCAAGAGGAACACCCTACACGGCATTGTGTGACCCTGGGCAGCCACTTAACCTTTCTGTGCTTTTGTTTTCTCATATACAAAATGGGGAATAACAATAATAGCAGCTAATTTACCAACTTAGAACACTGCTAGAAGGACCACATAGAAAATGTTTATAAAAGCACTGTAAAAATATAATTACTACAATGCTTATTACCAAAATTATAATATATAGGCTTTCCTTTAGAAAGAGGTAAGGATGATCCATAATTATTTTGCTGCTTACTTACATGTGAAAATTTTTGTTCTATAAACTATTTAAATGTGTCCCTAAATTTGAAATTTGCAAATTTGACCTGTCTTGATCACTTCTTTCAAAAACATGTAGTCTGAATTACTTCTCCCCTGAATTTAAATGTCTCATACAGCTGCTAACCAAAAGGCTGGCAGTTTGAATCCACCAGGCACTCCTTGGAAACCATATGGGGCAGTTCTACTCTGTCCTACAGGGTTGCTATAAGTTGGAATCAACTCGATGGCAATGGGTTTAGGGGTTTATACTTTCATCTTAGTTTACTCTCTGTGAAAAGACAGGGTAATTGCTTACAGAAAAACTGAGTGAAAATTAACAAAGAAAATGCAAACTGTAGTCATTTGGATCAATTAATAACTTTTGTAAGCAAAAAGCTTTCTGTTCTCTGAAAAAGAATTTTCTTTGATGGTAAATTTTAAGCAGTGTTTAGAGCTACCATTTAGAATGAATTAACTGTTTTCATTACTTCTATTGCGTTTCTCCACTAAGCTTCCTCTAGTATACTTTGATTCATTAGATCAGCATTTTGAGGTCACTGAAAAACACACTTTATTTTTCTTATTTTCAATATGCCACCATACTTCATTGTTCTAGCCCAAATAGCAGGGCCATTAAAAAAAATGCACAGGGAAGAATAACTGATTCCATTTTAGGGAAAAGATATCAACAGTAAACTGCATTGGACTGAGCAACCAATGACTACTGAATTCTAGACTCCAAGCTAATATTTCTAGTTACAGAGATCCTTGAGACTCAAGTTACCCACTTTGCTTTTAATGAACAAGGTCAAAATCATGAATTGAAATACCATGACACTAATAGAATACTGTACCTCAGAAAAATTTCAGCCTCAAGGCATCATAAACTGCCAAGTATCTTTCCAGAAGGCCTAAATATTAATATATACATCAAAGTTGAAGATAGATATGTCCCTTGGAATCCACTATTCTAGTTGTCTATAGTTTGGTGTGAAATAAAATAAAATAAAACATTTATTAAGCTCTAACTATGGACTAGGCTAGATGCAGAGGGAATAGGAAGATGAAGCACAAAGTAGATGAAGTAGATAAAATGTAATTGAAAAACTTAGAGAATGTAGAGGGTGAGGAATGATTTTGAAGATTCTAGTTTGGACAAGTTTTTAGAGGGCAATGCCTTTAACTAAAAAAGAGAGCAAGAGAGAGAAGGAAGGTAGAGCCAACCTGTTTAGGGAAGGATATAAAACAACTGAGTTCAGTGTAGGTAGTGCTGAGATACAGGGTGGTGGAGCATTTAGATGGTGGAGCAGTTGGAAATAGGGATCAGAGCTCATGTGTGACATCTGAACTACAAAGCAGAGGGTGTGAGAGATTGTCCAGTAAAAATTTACAGAGTGAGAATACAAAAAGGACAAGACTGAACTCCAGGGAACTCAAGAGTTAAAGGGAGGGGGGAAAGAAAAGGTGATCACAAAAGGGGAGGAGAAGCAGGAAGAAGACGGGTCAGAAGAGCCAAAAGAAGAACTTAAAGACCAAAATGATGGCCACTTGTCAAATACCACAGAAAAGTCAACCAAGTTCAGGAATTTTTAAAGGCCATTAAATTTAGAATCAGGTGGTCACTGATGCTCTCTGCTAGATCATTTTCAGTGACACGGTGGGTACAGAATCCAGAGAGCCATGAGTCATGCTTCAATCAGTCTAATATTAATTGAGCACTTTCTTTGCATTTTGGGGGAGGGAAAGTACAAGCTATATATATAGAATTTTTTTGTAAAAGAAATTTGGGGCCTAGCGGGGCAGGTGAGGTAGGGAAAGAAGAGTCAGGAGAACTTAGAAGTAGTCCATGTCTTCAGTTAAGAGTGTGTTTAGGAAGGGGAGGTGCAGGTTGGAACTTCAGAAGAGGTAAAATTTGGGAATCAATGTTCAGGGAAAGGGAGAGAGAGTGACTGGAGATAAAGTCAAAAGATTGATGACTAGTGCTAAAAGCCCAGCTGAGGCTAGAACTTAGAAATTTGTACCACAGCCAGCCATCATGGTTATACATTCTTTTTCTTCCAGTAATGTCAGAAGACTGAGATCAAGAGTGAAGACCCCAGATGAGTTGGTGGAGCTAAGGTCAAGCATTGACAGCTCATGAGGCTTAATTCCAGGGGATGCCTGGTGGTTCAGCGAGGATTTGGCTGTCTAATGAAAGAAGGCAAAGACATTCCGACAGGTGGAGAGAATGGGTAGAAACTCAAGGGCCTGATGAGTTTAACCTTCAGGTTTAGAGGGAGTGATGGTGAAGGAGAGGTAGAAAAAGCGGATTTCACGGGATTTCTAATGAGAAAAAGGATTTAAAAAATAGAGAACCTGATGAAATTAAAAGTTACCAAGTGCCTTAACAAAGCAAAAAAACTGATTCTACATTTTAAAAAATGATACACTCAGTGTAACTTTTCTCTACAAAGCTTAATTAAGATTGGCAGTTTGCTCTTAAAATTAAATAATTCCAAGTAATATCAGGTCATTTCTCAGCCTTGCAATTACATTTCAAACTAAGAAATGCCTATTCAGTTAATAAATACTGCAATTGCTGATTATTTGGGAATCTTACAGTTTAAGAAGGAAAAATAAAAAAGTAAAAAATAAAATCCTTCCAAATGCATAAAGAGCTAAATATCCGAGGCAATTAAGAAACTCCATGTAAAACACAAGAACAAAACCAAACTCAAACTGGGTAATGCAAATGATGTAACCTGACACTAGCAGTTCCTTAACCACTGGTCAAGATTCAGAATAGTGTCCATTCTTAAAAGATTTATGCTTTGTAGTAAATAATTTCACTCCTCTTGAGAAATAAGTCCTATCAGTAAATGTGATATATGGGTATTTATTTTCCTGGGGGGAGGGGGGGGAAGGAAGGGAGATAGGATTCAAGTGTGACTTAGTAATGGAGAATATAAATAAATAAAATTAGGTCCTATATCATTTTTCAGTTCTCATGAATTCTAGTATTTATGTAGAGCCATAAGAGAACTCTGTTTTTATGACAGATTTATACCCATATTTGTTTACAGAGATGCATTGGTTTTATACTGTTTTACCTTTTAATAGCTTGAGTTTTAGGTATTACAGATACAACATGTATTCATAATCAGATATTCAGACGGCCCCATGTGACAGCACAGTCTCACAGCCCTCCTGTTCTCTCAGCTCTACGTTGCTGAGGGATTTTCAACAGGGCTTGGTCAAGTGCCCCACTCTAAACTGGAACTGTTTGTTCACCTTCGTGACAGTAAGTCTTCTTCTAGTCCAAATATTCTGTGAGTTATATATATCAGTTCTTGATTTCAGATTCAGCGAAAACAAAATAAAAATTACACTAGAATGTAAGGCCAACTGTCCTGCTCAAAGCACAACTGGGTTCAAAGTAATTGAATGAACAAGACTGAGAAGAAAACTTCTCTCATCACAAAGAATGTTCTGTCATAAAAGCAGCTGCCTTTGCTGCTTTTTCTACCTTTAGAGTCATGGAATTATATCCGAGATGACTAAGAAGTTTGTCAACCTGTCAAGGGGTTCAAGTTCCGCTCATTAAGGCACCCTTGAACGACAACGTGGGGAGGAGTGCACACCAGCACTGCAGCTGGGAGAGGTGAAGCACTTGGCATAACTCTCGGCATACAAGGAGTGCTTTATGAATATTTGCTGATAATTGGGATGTTTAATTAAGCTCTTTTGGACCCAGTTTTATCTGGAAAATAAAGATAATGATACCTGTGTCATAGAGTTGTTGTAAGAATTGAATGAGATAATGGAAACAAAGTGCTTAGCAGAGGGCCCAGCATGCACTAATCTCAGAAGGCCAAGCATCACGAACCTGGTAACTTGCCCAGTGCCACAAAGCTGGTACGTGAATAACCCTAGCTCAGGGCCTTCTACATAGCAGGTGCTCAATAATTGTGTGTTGAATAAGAGAAGCAGATCTATAAACTGTTATAAAATACAAATGTTTCCTTTCTTCCTTCAGTTTTCATTGCATTTAGATTCTCTAAAAATATGTTGTAAGAATTGTGTTCTCCTACCACATAGCCCAGAAATTCTACTCCTAGGTATATGCCCAAGAGACTTGAAAACAGTGACGCAACCAGACAATGTTCACTGGCTATTCACAATAGCCAAAAGGTGGGAACGACCTAAGTGTCCATCAGCAAATGAATGGATAAATAAAATGTGGTGCACATACACATATATATACACACACACACACACACAGTGGAATATTACTCAGCCATAAAGCCACTAAGAGAAATGAATTCCTGATATATGCTACAACATGGATGAACCCTGCAAACATTACGCTGAGTGATGTAAGTCAATCAATATTGTATGATCTCACTTATATGAAATATCTCTTGGTGGTGGTGGTGCTGTTCAGATGATTTTCGACTCAGGGTGACCCTATGTGACAAAGCAGAACTGCTCCATAGGATTTTCTAGGATGTAATATTTTTTTTAATCTTTATAGAAGTAGATCTCCAGGCCTTTCTCTCATGGAGCTGCTGGATGTGTTCAAACCACCGACCTTTTGGTTAGCAGCTGAGTGCTTAACAGCTGCCCCACCAGGGCTCCTTATAAAGTATCTAGAAGAAGCAAATGTATAGAGACCAAAGTTTTTTAGTGGTTACCAGAGGTGGGAAAGAGAGAGAATGGGGGAGTTATTGTTTAGAAAGCACTGAGCTTCTGCCTATGGTGACGGAAAATTTGGCAGTGGATATTGGTGATGACTACACAACATGATTATGGTAATGTAATGTAATTGGTGTCACTAAATTATACACATGAAAACACTGAATTGGCAAATTTTGTGTTACATCTATTTCTACAAAAAGAACAACAACAAAAGAGTTGTGTTCTTTTATGCTACATAGAATAGTAGGAGGTGAAGGGGAAAAATTAATTCTTACAGCCAAAGAATACTGTTTTCTAAACTTCCCAATCACTTCAGATAAATGCCTATATAAAGATAGGTTTTTTGTTTGTTTGTTTGTTTTGTTTTTCATGGTTGGCTTATGGGAACTGATCTCCTCCCTCACAGCTGTTCAAGCCAGAAACATCCACTGAGGGCCCAGATTGTGTCAGGCAGCCAGGTACTGGATGTTTCTGGCTGCCCATTTGAGGGCTACTAAAAAATAAAAATACCTTACACATATTCATTTGAGTGTCTATCCCCTTATTTTTTTTCTTTTTAATAATTTAGTGATTTTTGGCAAATTTACAGAGTTGTACAACCACCACCAGAGTCTTCTAGAACATTTCCATCTTACTATAAGGAAACCTCATGCAGCCTATACATGGCTTTCTTGGTCTGGCTTTTCTTTTTTTAACTTAGCATAATATTTTTGAGGTTCATCCATGTTGTTGCATGTATCAGTCCCTCTATTTCAAAACTTATTTAGAAAAAGCCTTGTCTCTAAGAGGCCATAACTGAATGTCCAACACTAATAAAAATCCCACTTTTGAATCCTAACACCTTCTTTGAGTTGCATTTTCCATTTGCACAATGAACTAACATTTAATCTTCTATCTCATCATTATAAGAAATTAATCAAATGGATAATCCATTCATATATTCATTGCAAATTCCCTTATTAAAATATTCACGAGATTGATTATTTTATTTATTGGAACATATCACCATGTGAACTATATGCTTAATCATTATCCTGGTTTGGCCCCAAGAAGAGTCAGCATAAAACTGTTAGTCAAAAGAATTTTCCATGCCAAGTTCATCTATTTCCATGATTTCATCCACCAAATCTGTACACATGAATTAAAATCTCTGAGCCCTGTCCACTCTACATAACTCCACCTTCCATGTTTCAAGCTGCCTCCGGTGTAATGAATTATTTAACATGGCCTTTCTAGCCATGGTCTTTTAATTCCCACCCAAGTGATTGGGCAGGACTGTGTGATAGGGTAATTTTGGCCTATCAAAGCCTTCAGAAAGTTTTGCCTTCCCGGTAGGTTTGAAATGGGCCAACCCAGGGGCAAGAAAGGGAAGAGCCCACCACCACCAAGGAAGTGCAGACCCACAGGAGAGACCCGCAGGAGATGGCACAGTGGGCTTCCTGGCACACAGAGGGAGAAAGTGAGTGCCTTTGGGCAGAGACTGAGGGCCAAGGAGAGGCGAGCCTGCGAGCATGGCTAGGAAGATGCTGTCCTGATGGAAGAACTGTATCCCGAGTCTTCCTGAGCCTGAATTGTAACTTGTTACTTCCCTAATAAACCCCATAATCGTGAGTATTGTCTGTGCTTTCTGTGTGGCCATTGCAATGAATTATCGAGCCCAGCAGAGAAGCAGAGATTGTCCTGGGAGGGACAATTGGTGTTAGAATTGGTAAAGATGGCAGAGAGAGAAGGCATGTCTAACCCTTGCCTCACAGGAATCAGCCTTGGGCTGTTGATCTTGATTCTCCTTCCTCCTTGTGAAGTTAGAGGAGGTCAGACACTGCCCTCATGTCATTTTTACTCTGCCTCCTAACAATTCTCTCTGGACATCCCATTGGCAACTCCAACTCAGTATGTTGAATATCTTCCTTCTGTTCGAATCCATGCCTTTCCACTACTGCCATATTTATCATTTTATTTATGTCTCTTCCTCTAATCCCTTTTACACACTATTATCAAACTAATTTTCCCAAGGTATAGCTCTTTTCTGGTTACACATCTACTAAAAAAAGCCTACATTATTGCCCACACAATAAATTTAAACTCCTTAACCTCCGATTCAAAACCCTTCAGTATGCTTTACCTAACACCTTTATAAATAAGGCTTTCTTTTACTAATGTTTTATTAAGTGCTCAGTATGGGCACTAAGTACTGTATTATGTTATTTATTTCACAATAGCCCTGTAGGTAGTTATTTACCCCATTTCACACATAAAGAAACTGAGGTACAGGAAGGTTTATTTGCCAAGGTCACCTACCTATCAAAGGAGGGAGCCAGGATTCAAACTTGGGTAGTCTTATCCGGGTGCCATACCCTTAACCAGCATGATACAACTGCCTCTGTGAAAACAGATACTGCCTTACAGGAAAGAAAGGGTGTTGTTTTTGATCTCACAAATACCTACATGTGTTATATATGTGCAGTGTATGTGTATTGTGTATATACACACCCTCCCATGAGTCCTTTGGTATTCTAAAGCACCCACTTTCAGGGTATATACTGATAAAGAATAATTGTCTTAGATCCATCCAAACCCTCTTCTAATTCAGTTGTAAGACACTGATGGCAGAATCCTGGTAAGATGTGGTAAGAAGTTGTGTGGCCCTCTTTAAAATGAGATTTAACTCTCAATACAAAGTTAGGGCACAGAATGTTAATTGCATATCGGATATGCTGCTAAGTGAAATTCTCTGCTCAAGTTTCCTCATTAGCCATTCCCTTTCTTCAGCTGCTTTGGGTATGTTCTGTCCTCAGACGCACAGCTCTATAGACTTTCTGGGTCTCGGGCGCTCTGTACTGGGATGGAAGGACCTTATCAAACACCTAATGCAGTGCCCTAATTTTACAAATAGAAAACAAATGGAGATCCAAGTGATTCATCCAAAGGCACACAGGTTCCTTAGTCGCATTAAGAGAATTATAATTTTGAAGGGCAGGAACTTTAATTGAAGGAATCTAATTTCCATCTCCGGCACTTTTTTCTATCAAACAAAAATAGCCAAAGATTTATGCTTTTTAAATCAAAACATGAGTTTCTATACTGACTCTGGCCCTTTCTATGTGAATTTTAACTTGGGCAGCTCTAGAGAACTCAAAGACTGGAACAATAGAGACAGCAATACTCTAAGGGCTCTCTTAATCTTTGATCTCCACCTCTTTTGCATATTAGTTTGATTCTGTCCCACTCCAGACTAGTTTTCCCCATGCAGTTGAGGGCACTGGTTTATATTTGCCATCTCCTGGAGAGGCATTCTGATTTACCTAGCCATTCCCAGACCAATCACCATGGCCAGGGGAATGGTGTACTATAATCATGTCTGCTTTGATCAATCAAGGATAGCAGAATTGGAGTGGAAATGGGTATTTTAAATATTAGGGCTGCTCTTCCCAGGAAAAAAAGAGAGAAATACAGGGCAGACAAATAGATGTCCACTAGGTCATGCAAACAGAAAGCACTGGAATCTATTTTTAATCAAATACATGGAAGGTTTGGTGACTTTTTAGAAATAAACAAAAAAGAAAAAAACAGAAATAAAAATTACCACATGGATGTGGGCCCAAGAAACAGCTCTTCTGGGTTTGTATAGTTAAAACAAAAATAGCATTGAAGGAATTACTCACCTCCACATGCCATATGTTACATCACTATAAGAATAATGTGAATAGAGAGAAGGCATGAAATCTTATGGCACTTTAAATTCAACAGAATCTATACTTATGGGGTTGAGATACAGGTTTTGAGCATATATATATATATATATATATATATATATATTATTGTGCTTTAAATGAAAGTTTATAGCTCAAGTTAGTTTCTCATACAAAAATTTATACACATATTGTTATGTGTCCCTAGTCGCTCTCCCTACAATGTGACAGCACACTCCTCCTCCCACTCTGGATTTCCCGTGTCCATTCAACCAGCTCCTGTCCCTTTCTGCATTCTCATCTCACCCATTTAGTCTCATGTATCTACTTGAACTAAGAAGTACACTCTTCACGGGTATCATTTTCTGTCTTATAGTTCAGTATGATCTTTGTCTGAAGAGCTGGATTTTTGAGCATATATTTTATTGGTTGGAATGTGCAAGCAACTTAATACATAATTTAGAATCTTGCTTAAAATAGGCATAGGTTTATTCAGTGACTTGCCTTGTCTGAAAGTGAATGTGTTCACACCGAAAGGATGTAAGCAAAAGCTGCGTGTCCTTATATCAGAGATGCTGAGGAAGGACTTCCTGTACTGGACAGCAGACTTTGCTGATTGAATTCCAAGGTTTCTCCTAATTCTAATATTCCCTGATAGAATTATGCTATTTTCAGTCCCCTGAAGGAATATTCATTCACAAAGACAGCTGTATTGCAGACCACAGAGCAAATGGGAGGTGATGCAGAGGGCGCTGGTCTTTTGAGTCACTGACAATCACTGTTATTAACAACATCTATAAATAAGATGGAACCCTGGTGGTGCAGTGGTTAGGAACTACAGCTGCTAACCACAAGGTCAGCAGTTTGAATCTACCAGTCGTTCCTTGGAAACCCTATGGGGCGGTTCTACTCCGTCCTTTAGAGTCTCTATGAGTCAGAATCGACTTGATGGCAACGAGTATATAAATAAGATACAACATGTTAATCTGACTTGCACAAATTACATTAGGAGTTAGTTTTTGTTCAAGAGTTTAAGATGGCCCACTGTTCAAAGGAATAAAGCTACCTACAAGAGAAATTAACAGTTCTGATTCATATGTAGATGGACACCTCCCCCAACACACACACCCTGGACTTTAAATATCACCAGAAGAGTTATCAGAAAGCTAAGTGATGAGTATGGAATAGAGGGGGGAGACCAGACCCTACTAGGAGGTCTGCTGCTAGTCTCAGTTTCACAATAATCAGTGGGGCTTGGATAAGTCACTTAACTTGCTTGTTGTATCTTAGCTGACCGATCTAAAAATATGCAGGTTGAACAAAGTGAGTTCCAAGGTCCCTTTCAACTCTAATATTCCTTTAAATTATTCCATGTAGAAAAAGAACAAAAAATAAAAATACACCTTGAGATAAAGTTGGTGACACAAAATACCATGGACAAATGGAACATGTTACCCAATTGATTTTCAACAAAATAAATAAACTGTGGATGGAAAGCAATTATTGGGAAAGAAAATGATGCACTGTAGCCATAAAGCAAGCAAGTTTGCCCTATTTCTGTACAATCAATGTTTCTTCTAATTTATCTGGGATTTCTCGAGTCAAAGTAAGTACAGCTAAGGTTTGAATCATCCAGGATCTCACATCCAAGACATTTACCTGTCAGTTTGATGACCACTATTTTTAACATAGAAATAAATGGTGTGTGTGCTTGAGCGCCGGTGAGGTAAGGGTAGCCTATGAAATGTGCTTCCCTCTCTCCTCTCCCCCCCTTCCCCCACCTTCCCTCCTTCCCCATAGGCTAAGGAAAGTAACAGCCCCTTTGACTGTGAGTTCAGCTTTTGTACACTTTATAGGAAGGGCCTACCATTTTTCCAAAGTATAAGTCAAGGTCCCACTCCATTCTTTTGGCACACTTAGGAGGAAAAAAAAAAAAACACACTTAGGAGGAGACAATCCTAATTACATGTCAGTTCCCTGAACATACAAAGACCAATCTATTTAAAGGAAGGAGTACGAAAAATTACACCTGTTACCTACAACACTTAAAAATTCTCACAATATGAACAGGCAGCACCAAAAACATTTTTCCCCTCTAAAAAAGTGTTAGGGTGTTTTTTCATGAAATAAAAAATAAAAACGAAACAGATAACAGGATATGAAGCACCCCCTTAAAATGCAGTTTGAACATTTAGGGTTCTTTAAAGGATGATTGGCCTAACTACGGATTTTAAATGCATATATTGTTGAATGAAATATCTTAGTGATGTTTTTATACACACACACACACCCATGCACAATACTCCAAAAGTACTGCTCAACGTCTATTAAAATAGCCAAATAACGACAACAAAAAAAAACTCACTAATAAAATAATCTGTAAATACAAATGACCCTTTGTCAAGAGGTCTAAACCATACTCATGCCCCCCTCCCTTTCTTTAGTACCCCTCAATGACCTCAGCAGAAGGGTTAATGGTCACTAATGACTGCACTGAGCAGCTGCCACACACAGCTTTTCTCCTGCCTGGTGAGTCAGGATGTAAGCTGAGAAGAGCAGTTACCATGGAGGAGTCCAGGCCTAATTCAACACCATTACACATGTGCAAAAGGTGCCAGGGTCATAAGTGAAAGTGGCTCACATATCTTCATTCATCAGAGATAAACAAATCCCTCCTTCCCAAGTAATTCAATAGCCTTCCCTGCATGCACCTTGACGGGCCAGGATTTCTATCCTGGATAATAACAGTGATAAGAATGCTTGTAAAATATGCACTCCCAGTACGTTTTATAAATTGAATATTATCCAGTGTGGTTAAATAAAAAATAGATAATAATTTTATTTTTTTTTATACAACAGGGACAGAGGGCTTATTTTTTGTATGATAGATTGATTAAAATATAACCTGCAGGGCCTTGAAAAGGCATTGCTGTAACACTGCACTTAGTGAAAAATGAAAAATAACATCAAACATAATAAAATGGAATTTGTGGCTTTTTATCTAGCTTTTTGTTACACTCAAGCTTATGAATCAGTTTTGTCATTAACACAAGCTATTATTCTTAGGGAAAAATACCAGATGAATCATCTCTGTGAGAATTTCAAAGCATAAGTGGTGCTTCTTGGTGGATAGGATTAAATAAAAGATGAAGTCTAGGATTTTCCAACGCGTGCAGAATTTCATAGGTTTATCAAAATTCTCCAAACCCTTTAATATTCAAAGATAGATTTATAACATTAAATAAGAATCTCCATACTGACAATTCCTGCCAGAAAAAAACAATTCCCTCGGGATATTCCGGTGAATTTTTTGGTTCAAATCTCAGTTAAAATCCTTCAGTCAATACCTTTATCTGAATTGTTTTAGAAGTTAAGTTTAAAATCTCTAGCTCTAGACCTGGAAAAATCTTTACAAATAAAGCCATTCTGTGTTACATTTTAGGAAACTAAGGCCCAGCAAAGTTTGGTGATTTTCCCAAGGCACTTGCATAATTTATTTAAAGTTTTACTCTATTTTATAAAAAGGTAGATGAGAGACGAAAAGCGGTTTTTAAGAAATCAAAGACAGTCATTCCCACGGACACATGACATCAAGACAACATAAAGTCGGGGATGATTTATAATCAGTCTATCATCATCATCATCTATTATTATTACTAAACCTCAGTTTTGATGCAGTTACAGAAAAGTCGTCCATTTTTAGAGTAACATCTCTTTCATAGCATCTGACCCTATGGACAAGGAGCCCTGGTGGTGCAGTGGTAAAGCACTTGGCTGCTAACTGAAATACTGGCAGTTCAAACTCACCAGGGCCTCCACAGGAAAAAGATGTGGCAGTCTGCTTCCATAAAGACTTACAGCCTTGGAAACCGATGGGGCAGTTCTACTCTGTCCTACAGGGTCACTATCAGTCAAAATCGATGGCAAGGGTTAAAGTCCCTGTGGTAATCTGAACCGTTAGACACATTGACAAGACCTGGAGTTAAGCTTCTTTCAAGAGCAAAATAAACACTACAGAATAGGAAAGACTTCTGGTTTGTTAGATCTTTAGCACCATTAACTAAGATGTAACTAAGATGTAAATTTCACTAACTTTTGAGCCTGAAGGTAAATAGTTTTTCTAAGTCATTTGGGGAAACACACAGGGCATAAAGAGAGCGATTTTCTCTACACTTGCAAATTATGGCAAAGACTAATTAAAATAGATATGCAGTAGATGTAATTGAATTCAACCAAATTACACATTTGAGAGGATTGGTTTTAAAGATTAATGAGCATCACTCATTAATCCATTCTGTAGCTGTACAATACGTGATGCTTCCCCTTCCGAATTCAGAAGAGTCCTGAAGCTTAAGTCAAAGGATGTACTGTTACATGATGTGTCTCCTTTAAAAGCCCTGACTACTGGACATTTGATGAAATACCAAATCCCAAGTGCCTGAGTCCACTGCAACACACTGTTTATTAGGGAGCAGCCTGAAGTTGCAGTATGCATCTAACTCCACAAAGTTACGTATTACATAATGGGTGCTTTCTGATAAAGCACAGTGGAAGAGCAAATGGCTTTTGACGTTTAACACCTTATCCTTAGCATGACCTTGACAAATCAGATGTTAAAACATGCTTCTCTTTGAGTTTCTGCACTTGATGTGTAGCTATACCATCCTCCTCACTCTAGTTTGGGGAAATTTCTTCGATACTTCCATAAATATTTCTCCTTGTAGGCACATTTTGTCAACTTACAAAGTATTCCTATTGTTTTTAATCTTACCAGAACTTGAATGATACAGGCATTTGAGAGATACCATTTGATTTTATTTGTACAAAGATATATCAATACAAACCTGAGAAAGTATGAATTTGACTCGTTTTAGCAACTGCAAGAAATCTGTACCATGAACACCAATCTAATTAAAAGTTTCTATGCTTTTTTCCCCTAATCTCCAAGTGTTCAGAATTAAGGACACAGGCTGACAGTATTTTTTGAGGCGACACAAATCTTAGTTAAATTCTTGAATATATCATGGAAACTAAATTTAGGAAACCTAGGCTGTCACTACATTAGAACAGGTTATTCATGTAAAAGGATTATAAAAGGAAAATATCCCTAAAACGCTGAGATTACTCAATAACAGGGTATTATTCAAGCAATGTCAAAGAATTACAATTTCGCATTATGTATTATTGCCACCACATGAATTTTCAGCCCTCAGCTTTCATCCATCTCAACAGAATTTCTGGCATCTAGAATTCTCATAGATTTCAATATCACAGAAATTGAACCTAAATTATTTATTAGTCAACTCACAGAGGTGGTAAACGCAACACATTCACAGTTAGACATCAAATGGCCAAGAATTATAACTGAAATACAAGTTTATAAGAATCCTTATTCAAGAAAATAAAACATAGTTATTATCTTTTTTTAAATGGAGACCATATGTAACTCTCAGTTCCCCCCACTTAGGGCACATCATAAACTCGGTGATCTCTGTATGTAGCTGCTTTCTCGCTGCAGCCTTAGGCATTTCTGGGCATTTTAAATCCACTGGGACAAGTCTAAACCTCACCAGGAACATAAAGCACTGACAGGTACAAGAAAAATTCTAGGTCTTTGCTATTTATAAGCAAATTTACAAATGTCTCAATATGTATATATTATTTTATTCTACAAGTATTGCTGCTTCTAGCTGACAGCAAATAAGAGCTCCTTAATAAAAAAATTATGAACATGCATCAGAGAAGAGCATTTGCACTTCCTTGTACAAATAACACCTCGGATTAAACACAGACAGCCGTCTACAAGTCTGTATCACGGAGCATTAGTCATCAGCATCTACTTGAACATGAACAAGGATTTCTTCCAAATGAGCTAGCCTTCCTTTTTCCGAAAGAAAAGAACAATTATTTAAAAACAACTACAACAGAGCATATTCTAACCACCTACTACACCGACTTGCAAGAGAAAGTACTTTTCTGACTGGCTTATTAAATGATAACATAATCAATTAATTGCGCCTAAAATAGTAATCATGAGTATTAGCTGGTAATACTGTCCAGCTACTAGCCGATAGCTATTCTTAAATCAAGTGAAATGTGGCACTTCAGTACTTACAGACTGCTCACAGAGAACACCATCTGGCAAACCTTTTGCATTTAAGATAAACGCTCCATATAAGGTTTATTGTTAGCCCCAGCATGCGAGAAGGAATAGGAGGGTGGAGGGAAGCTCTTACTTCGAAAATGCTCTGAAGCGTAATAATAGACATCCTCATAGCCCTCGTGGTAATCCTCTTCTGGTCGGTACTTTTTCCCCTTTCTTCTCCTAGATCTTCTTATCTGCTTGACAAAACCCAGGAAGCGGTCCATCTCTCACTCCTGGAGCAGCCTGGCTCAGCTAGCACCAGAGCAGAGCAACAGCCCAGCTGCCAGGGAAGCTGGGGCAGCATGAATGACCAGCTCCAAACCTGGGACCGGAATGCGCTGCTACCCTTCTAGCTGCCTCGGTGCTACCATCAGCCCAGAGATGTGAGCCACGGGAGGGGAAAAATCAACAACAATATGGGTGTACCTTGATAAGGTTTCTCACTTAGCTTAATAAACTGTCAAAGGTGCACGTAAAAAGAAAAAGAGTGAAATAAGAATGACAGACTAAGAGAAAACATCAACAGCAAAGCTTTAGACTTCACACAGCTTCAAAACTAAACAGAACAAAGTTCAAGAGATTCAGCTCAGGCAAAGGAGTCCCAGTACTAGAATTTCACTATCCAACGTCTCCATCATCAGGGGCGGGTTGTGGGAGAAGAGAGGGGCGGGGAAACACTTTAGTCAATGGACTGAACCAAAGCTAGAGCTTCATCTGACTTTCCTACCTACTAATCCTACTTCCTCATCCTTGTACTCCTCATCTCAAAGCACCCCGGGAAACTTCTTGAAAAGCCATTTACTTTGCAATGGGTAGACTGATTAACTCTTTGTGTTCTCTGCATATTAATATGCAGCAAAGTGGTTTCATCCATATGCACAGCCCTGTTGCTGACAAAAGTGTGCTGTATGTGTTAATTGGAGCAGCAGGGAGAAGGCTCAGCAGCTGCTTTCAAATGACAAGTTTACCCACTGGGCATTAATATATTCCAATCGCTGTTTGATCTAAATATTAAAATGCACTTCACAGAGAGGCTTCTCATAGGCTTAGTAACCGCATACCTTAATCAGCAAATAAAGCAAACTGTGGTTTCCGGGAAGAGAAGCACACATAATCCAACTCTGTTTACATCAAGCTCAAATATAAAATTGAACTGAGTTGTTACACTTCTACAAACTACGAAAGTGAATTGGCTAAACAGCAAACGAAACTTAATTCTTCTCAGTGTAGATGGACGGAGGGAGGGAGAGGAGATTCAAAATATGCCCATGCCCTCTTCATCCTTAAACCTTTTGCAAGCTTTTTTTTTTTTTTTTAAGTCCGACAATCAGAAACACTTCAGGCTAGATGAAAGAGGTACTCTAAAGTCCAGACAAGTCAGCGTTAATCACAGATAATGTTTTCCTCTCTAGCTTCTTTCTTCAGGTCTTTAAATGAATGGGGGTTTTTAACACCAGGAAAAATTAGATTTCTTTACAATTAATGAAGCATGTTAGACATATTACCTACTAAACTAATGATATTCTGTGGCTTAATATTCCCAGAAATGTAATTATTTTAATGCTGCTTTAAAAAAAAAAATTTTTTTTTTTTTACTGTATACCAGTTGTTCAATATCCATGTAATACTAAGTTTGCAGGACCAACCCAGAGGGAACTGACTGCGTTTTATCCTGATCCACAAGCAGTTTGTCTCTCTTCTAAACATAAGCAGTTCCCTATTTTCAGATAATAATTGTTAACAATGGAGTAGGGAGAAACTTAGAGAGGTAAATAATCACCAAACAAGAGCATTTCAGCTCTGAAATGTGTACCAAGTTACCTTGGTTCCACGAATTTCACCTACTCTTAGGGTTTTTCTTGTTTTTTATGCCTTAGGAGTGTGTTAGTGAAGAGAAATAAAAACTTAATCATGGTGACAAAAACAGGCTATAAAAATTTTTACGAAGACCTTTAAACAAAAAAATCACTTGTCTATTGGTTCTTTAGTATTCTGACTCCTCAACCAAAACAAACTAGTACAATTAAAAATCAGTGAGCTAGAAATTTAAAGATCTGAAGTCTAGACCTTGAATAGGTCACTAAGTAATAACAATACATATATTTTTTTTCACTTAATCTGCCCCAAAACCCTTTCAGATGAGTATCATTATAACTTTACCGATTAGGAAAGAAGGCTCAAAGGTGGTGAGCTTGTCCAAGATCACCAAGATAACACGGCCAAGGCAGGTAGTACCAGAGATTTTTTTTGCATATGGATTCAGAGTTTATCTTGTCTATCTAAGCATTATTTGCAATCAGTAATTCACTTAATACAAGTTTACCGTTGAAATGAAATTTGAAAATAGTTGACTTTCATTTTTAAGCAGACCAAACATCTACCCTGGTTTTTGTGATTCATTTTTCAATTGCTTGTCTCCCAGAGACAATGCAGGCAACAAGTTTTACCCAACTAAACCTGGATTGCTGTGACTCCTAAATTACTGAGGTCCCCACTATTTAAGTCTTGCAGTTATGAGCTCCCAGTTCAATCTGAAATGACTGACATAGAACGGTGATGCTTTACTCTTCGGTAAACAGAAGATCCCTTTTGCATGGACCAACTTAAAACATTCCACTAGAGTTTACTGGTTTGTTTGCTTGTATGTTTTAGTATTTAAAAATACCGGGATTTTCTAATGCAGTGGTAAGCAACCATTTTTGCACAAGATCCGATGCAGACAAAGCAAAAAATACCAACATACCAAATTGTTTTGAGAAATAAATGGAAATTGTGCTTAGGCACCTTTCTATTATTTCCCTATTTTTGAAGGGTTTTATTTTGGGAAGTTAAAATTTAGTATCAGATTGTGATGATACCATTTTTATACAAGATGAGGGTTGGTGATGCCGAGAAAGAGTTTGGCATTAAGTCATATGTTTGGAGAGGCATGGTAGATAGGGGAAGAGTTCTGTTAAAAAAATCATAGATGCCTGAAGCAGGAATAGAGAAACTACTGTTTAGAAGAGGTCTACCTGAGTTACAGGTCCCTGGGTGGTGAAGTTTCCAGTCAGCTACTTACCTAAAGGTTGGCAGTTCAAAGTTATCCAGTGGTGCCGTGGAAGAAATGCCTTGTGATCTGCTTCCATAAAGATTAAATAAACCAATCCATTGCCATCGAGTCGATTCCAACTTACAGGGACCCTATAGGACAGAGTAGAACTGCCCCATGGGGTTTCCAAGGCTGTAATCTTTACAGAAGCAGTCTGCTGTATCTTTCTCCCACGGAGCGGCTGATGGTTCAAACCACTGACCGAGCGCATAACTCATAAAGATTAGAGCCAAGAAAACCCTCTGGAGCAGTTCTACACTGTAACACATAGGGTTACCATGAGTCAGAATGGACTCAACCACAACAAGCTTTTTTTTTTTGTTTTTACTTGGGGTACAAAGAATGAAAGAATGTGGCAGTGCACAATGTGGGGAGATGGGGCATGTGTATATGTGTCACAATCCAAAGCTAGAAGGCAAGACACTTGCTGCTCTGCCTTGGGGATGATGGGGTATGGAGGTGGAAGGGATTCTTCATTCAACCTTCCTGGCTCTATAGCTATGACTTTTTCTCATATTCTAAATAATCTATGTTTAGCAATGGCGAACCAACTTAAAATCCCTAAAGACTTGCTATTACAAAATAGTGAGACTATCTCACAAGAATTGGCAAATTAGTAGAGTGTAGTTCAAGTCCATTCAGTTAGGTGTGCCATCTTTCTGTAGAGGGAACTGCTATTTCACCCCACAGCACAAACATTAACCCATCAACCCATTGCCATCGAGTCAATTCTGACTCATAGTGACCCTATAGAACAGGGTAGAACTGCCCCATAGCAGCTGGTAGATTTGAACTGCATGACCTTCTGGTTAGCAGCCATAGCACTTAGCCACTACGCCACCATCGTTTCCTGCACAAACATTAGTAAGTGCTATTCACCAATCATTGCACTCTATAGTTTCTAAATAAATGGGCTAGCTTAGAAGCTGCAAATGGCAGTTCACAGATCAGATCTCTTCCACAAAAGTGTGTTTTGTGTGGTTCACACAAGCGTTTTTTTTTTTTAATTGGTCCCACATTTAAAAGTCAGGAGATTTCACAAATAAATCAGACATTTTTTTCTTGAAACCTCAGAAGACCTGGTAACACTGAGCCCAATTCCCATATAGCATCTATCAACTCGAGCTGAGTGGTGACTGCCATCCATAAGTAAACATGTGCTTTCACTTGGCCACGGTCCCCTCCCCTGGGCCCAACTCTCTCATCCAGTTACCACCTGGCCCCTGCTGACATTTATGCTTGGGAACCATGGTTGTGGTAGTATCCCGACAAGCCAATGTCAAAGCATTAATTCTTTAAAAGAAATTTCAACTATCCTTATATTTTCATGTAAAGAGAACAGGTTACTATATTTAAAAAATTGGTTTTAGTTGCACTAAATGTTAGAGCCCTGGTGGCCTAGTAGTTAAGAGCTCGGCTGCTAACCAAAAGGTCAAGCAGTTCAAATTCACCAGCTGCTTCTTGGAAACCTGATGGGGCAGTTGTACTCTGTCCTATAGGGTCACCATGAGTCGGAACCAGCTCAACGGCACCTAATAAATGTTCACTAAATTTTAAAATTTCATTTTTTAGAAAAATTTGCTCAAATGAGGAAATAAAGCAGAATTATTGAACAAAATGTGCTTCAACTAAGAATGGCAAATCTATGTTAGTCGATATTTCAAAAGAAAAAATTAAAACCAATTATTTTCTTCCTGAAAAGTAGGCAATTGTTTATAAAGCATTTGCATGGTTTCTATACTCTTCCGAACTTCCCTTTTAGGACAGTGCAATGGACCAATTATTGATATTAAATCTTCAATTTACAGCCTTTCCTAAATCACTGATTAAGTAGTACCCTTGTGTATATTTATATTGACTAAAATTTTCTGAGTAGCGGTATGGAACATACAGTCTATTAGAGGAATCTTTGAGACATTATATCAATCTGGCCCTTTTAGATGCCATGGTGTCTGCATGTGACGTCAAGAACTGCTGCACCCTTCCCGTGACCTAAGGGCAGACACCCCAACATACTGAGGATGGCACGGTTGGAAGGGAAAAGTGCCCCGATCCCTAGCAATGATGGTGTCCTTAACTCCGTCAGACCCTATACCACCTTATTGTAACAAGTGATTTGTAACATCCCCCTTTGACAAGTCTAAATAAAATTCATGGATCATGTACCCACGTACAAATAATTTAAACATAATATCCTACTATCTATTTAAGTATGTTTAATAATATGTATTTAAATAAATAAATGTAGGGGTATGGCTATGCCAGATGTAGTCAGATTCTTGCACTTATTTCTAATGAACAATTCTGAATTTAAAAGATGATCAGAAGGCATTCCATACAAGGTACAAACAAGGAATGACTAGACGTGGACACCAGAATAAAAACGTAGGCATTCACTGTATATTAAAACCGTGGAAAATGTCTTAAGTCATTTTTAAGTATTTGAGCTTCTAGACTCAAATACTAATAAATAGGTTTTTTTCATTTATAGGAATATTTATTCACATGAATATTTGGAAGTTGTACAGGATGCAGGACAAATTTTTAGTATGTAAGAACCTCTCCCTTATTTCAGGACTTCTAGCACTTCCCTACCCACAAAATGCTGGGAGTCTCTGGGTGGCACAGTCCCTAGATGGTGCAAACAGTTAAGCATTTGACCACTAGTCTAAAGGCTGGCAGTTTGAACACACCCAGAGGTGCCTCAGAAGACAGGCCTGCCATCTGCTTCTGAAAGGGCACAGCCTTGAAAACCCTATGGAGCAGTCCTCTCTGCACTGATGGGGTTGCCATGGGTCAGAACCTACCCCGTGGCAACTAAGCAACTAACAACAACTAACCAGTAACCTCTTTCCCCCCATCTCCTACCCCGCACTGTGACAATCCAAAACGCTCCTGTAACTTCTCAAACTTACCAAGAGGGGCAGTCTTACTCCAGCTGATAAACACAGAGCTAAATTAACCCAGCAAATGCTGCCATTCTTCCTACAACAACACATTCTTCCTACGTAAGGTAAAAACCCCTTGCCACCATTTTTTTCCTCCTTATTTAAGACACCTTGAAGTGTAAAGACTGTTTTTATTTTGGCTGTTGGTATTCAAACCCAGTAGTATTCTAAGAAAACTAAATGGTATAATACTAATATTTTCTGTCTTCTTGATTTTCATGAATTTGTGCAAAATTTAAAAGAAACCAAGTTCCAAAACAAATGCTTCAAATTAAAAATAAGTGCTTCGCACCATGCCCAAGGCATTTAAATCATTATTATTCTGCTGATAATGACATTCAGATTTACTGAAGGAAGACACTCTCTGTTGGTACAGTCAAATCTAAGCCTAAATGAACAGTCACTAAAGCCCTTCGATCAACTCTAATTCATTATGTTTATTTAAATAATGAAGACATTTGTTTTCACTATTTAAAAAAAAAAAATGTAAAATAGCCTCCAGTCCAGAAAGAACTCATCAGAGCCTGAAATAAAATAATTTCAATGTAAAGTAGATTTTTCCTGAACTCTCCCCAGGAACATATATCTATAAGCAGACGCCATTCACACACAGATAGGCGTTCACTATACCTGGAAGCGTAGGTGTCCAGGTACTCAATAAATGTTTTGGTTATACTCATAAGATAAAAAAAAAATATTTCATTTTAAGATAAAAAAAAATAAAGATAGCAATGCCAAAATACCTTAGTTAACAAAGGAGATGAAATCTAATGACATATTTTTTCAAGAATTTAGATTCACAAAGCATTAATGTTAGAAAGGATAGTTCCCACATCTACCACAGCCTCCACCAGACGGAGTCCAGTACAACTAGATAGTGCCCAGCTACCACCACTGACTGCTCTGACAGGGATCACAGTAGAGGGTCCCAGACAGAGCTAGAGAAAAATGCAGAACAAAATTCTAACTCATAATAAAGACCAGAAATGCTGGCCTGACAGAGACTAGAGAAACCCGGGGAGTATGGCCCCCAGATACCCTTTCAGCTCAGTAATGAAGTCATTCCTGAGGCTCACCCTTCAGCCAAAGATTGGACAGGTCCTTAAAACAAAATGAGACTGAAGGAGCACACCAGCCCAGGGGCAAGGACTAGAAGGCAGGAGGGAACAGAAAAGCTGGTAATAGGGAACCCAAGGTGGAGAGGGAGAGTGTTGACATGTCATGGGGTTGTTAACCAGTGTCATAAAGCAATGTGTGTACTGTTTAATGAGAAAATAGTTTGTTCTGTAAACCTTTACCTAAAGTACAAAAAAAGGATAGTTTTGATCTGATTTTAAATTTATAATATGTTAGAAATGACATATTTTGCAAATACATAAAACCAAACCAAAACCACTGCTGTTGAGATGATTCCAATTCTTAGTGACCCCATAGGGTTTCCAAGGCTATAAATCCCTAAGGAAGCAGACTGCTACATGTTTCTCCTGTAGAGCCCTGGTGGTTTCGAGCAGACGACCTTTCGGTTAGCAGTTGAGTGCCTTAACCACTGTGCCACCAGAGCTCCTTTTGCAAATATATAAATGATGAAAAAGTCTAGATGTCAAGTTAGAAATGTGTGAGGGAAATGAAGTTTTTTTTCACATTCCTCTGGTGCAACAAAAGCGTGAGACCGCTGCCTTAAGTGTAGTGGTTTCACATTTCATTTCATTTTTTCATTCAGCTGTGATTTCACTCTTTCACTCAGCTGGGAGGACATGCTACATACTCAATGGCTGATGAGCGGATGAAAGATAGAATGAAGAGTGACTAAATGGATGGATGAATAATTGATTGAATGGTAGCTGAAGAGACAAGATTTGCCTGAGCTCATTCACTGAGAGTGACAGAGCTGTTACACAGTAGTTTAGCTGTGTCTGTTCCGCTGAGCTAACAAGTCACTGGACAGGGATGTGAGGGTGAGACACAGGTTCTAGAGACCAGATCCTGGTTCCTGGCCTCATTAACGTAACAAAAAAAACCCTATTTCCAAAAAGGATTACATCCATAGATATGGGGTTAGGATTTACAACACACATTTTTGGGGGACACAATTCAATCCATAACAGTATTTTACTCTAATTTATAATTGATAACTTGTGATTGAATAAAAGAATACAATTGTGTTTATGGAAACCCTGGTGGCGTAGTGGTTAAGTGCTATGGCTCGTAACCAAAAAGGTCGGCAGTTCAAATCCGCCAGGCGCTCCTTGAAAACTCTATGGGGCAGTTCTACTTTGTCCTATAGGGTCGCTATGAGTCGGAATCGACTCAACGGCAGTGGGTTATTCTGTTTATACTCTCATCCACACACTATGCCTCCACTGAGCTCCAGATTCATATACTCATATCCAAGTTCTTCCTAAGGTGTGTAATAGGCATCTCCAAGATAATGAGGTCAAAAACTCTTAAATCCTGTAGCTCCCACCATCATTCTCATCTCAATAAACAGAATTACCTTTCCAGATATTCGGAGCCCTGGTGGCACAGTGGTTAAGAGCTACAGCTGCTAACCAAAAGGCTGGTAGTCTGAATCCACCAGCCGCTCCTTGGAAATCCTATGGGGCAATTCTACTCTGTCGCTATGAGTCAGAATGGACTCAACAGCAATGAGTTTTTTTGGTTCCAGTTATTCAAGCCAAAAACCAAAAATCAAAGTCATCCTTGATTCCTCTCCTTTATCTGCTATACTTTATTCCATCCAATTTATCAGCTATGCCTCCAAATTAAGTCCCAAATCTATCTACTTTCCCATGCTCCACTGCTACCTGCGAAGCCAGTCAGCATCCTTTCTGCCCTGGACTACCATAAAATCTCCTAAGTAGGCACCCTATTTCCACTTGCCCCATTTTCCACACAACAAACCACTGTGCCACCAGGGCTCTATGGTTGTATTAACACTTAGATCATGTCACATCCTTCCTTGAAACTGTCCAGTGATCTCCTAAATGTATGTAGAATAAAAGTCCAATCCTTATCAGGATATGCAAAGCCCAGTTTGAGCTGGTCCCTGCCTATTTCTTTACCTCCTTCTCCACAGTGGCCTTCTTTCTGTTCCCAGAAAAATGTCAGGGTTAATGTCTTAGTATTGCCTGTCCCCTTGGCATGGACTCTTCTGTCCCCAGATCTCTGCATTGGTGGATCTTTTTCTATGATTTAGTCTCAATTCAAATTTTTTCTCCTCCTGGTGAGACTTTCTCAGGTTCCCCCTTTCTCATGTGGCCCCCACGGTCACTTTCCATCATATCACCCTGTTACTTCTTACCGTCTGAAATGATTTGGTTTGATGGTGTGCTTACATGTGTGCTATGTTCCCCTCTTCTAGAACATGACTTCTGTGAGAGTAGGGACCTATACCCTCATGTTCTCTGCTCTATCTCCAGAGTATGAACAATGCCTGGCACTGCAGGTGTTGTTGTTGTTGTTAGGTGCTGTCCAGTCAGTTCTGACTCAAAGTCTAACTCGTAGTTGGTTCCTACTCATAGCAACCCTATAGGACAGAGTAGAACTGTCCCATAAGGTTTTCAAGGAGCAGCTCATGGATTAGAACTGCCGATCTTTTGGTTAGCAGCCCAGCTCCTAACTGCTACACCACCAGAGCACTGCAAATAAACAGTACAAATTTGTCAGATGGATGAATCAATCAATAAGCAACTATTACATCTACATATTACAGATTCAGTACAAGATAAGCACATATTCTTATTTTTTTATTCATGGTTCACGGGTACATACTTTCTAACCTATATAATGGCCTTTAAAGTTTCTTTCCTCAAAGTATGTCAAACACATAAACTCAGCCAGCAAGAATATAAAACAGAGCCAGTTCTAAAGACTGGTCAGGGCTGACATGGATTAAGTAACTAGCATGTGACAGGTGCTAAAAACATTTTATAGAGTGAATATATGAATTCTTAAAGCCAGAGACATTCCAAAACAAAAGCCTATTTAAGCTGATGATTTTAAACTCTTCACTAAACTTGTGACTAAAGCTATTATCAAGCAGAAAGATGACTGAGAATTCTCCCTCCACCTCCTGTTCCATACCCACTGCATGATAAATACTGAGTGTGCAATACATGTGTGAGGAACAACTGAGTGAATGAATGAATAAAGAAATGAACCAGCCAAAAGTTCAATAATAAAAGCAAAGAGGAGAGGCAAGAACTTTGGTTAAATGCCACTTGTACAAACAGCTCCTAAAAATTAAAAAACTAGCTAATACTTTAAAAACGTTTGATACCAAAATAAACAGGTGTTCCCGTAAATGGCAGCTAGAATTGGAATTTAGGAGAAAATGGTCAAGAAAGTAGGACAGATGAATCATAAGGCAAAGCATTCACAAGAAGGAAAAGAGGAGAAATTTAAATGAGTCATCACAACTTGTGAAAGAAGCGAGACCACAGGAAAAGATTTTAAATACCAAGAAAACGTTCCTGTAGCCAAATAAATCAATAAAAATGCCAGCTTTATGACAATAGTAAAACCAACCAGCCAACCAAGAAACAAACATAAATAAATAAATAAATAAGTGGATGCCATTTAAAAATAGATTGTTCTTGCTCTCCAGTAGCCTGGAAGGATGGGGCGGAGAGAGAGAGAAAAAAAAAACTATTCCTAGGGAATAGAACAGTAGAAACCATTAGGTAAGAGAGTCTTCGGAACCACAAACAGGGAGCTTAAATACAGTCCATGATGTATCACAATTACCTAAAAAGGCTTCATAATCAGTAATTTTTTTTTTAATCACTTGAAAGCATTTAGCAGCATAAAAATTGTAACATCTTGTACCTAGAAAAGACTTTCTGATCTAAATCTTTTCCTGGTAAGATACATGGCATCTTGAGGGAAAATATGAAATCTGACACTCTGCACGTTTCTGATAGCCCCAGAATATTCAGACGGTACACTTCACATTTCAAATGTGGAAATTATTTCTAAGTTTTATGTTTACTCACCAATGCTCATTCCGCATTTACTAACTGAACATAATAATTAATTTTGTATGGTGAAGAAAAACCATTTTTGAAAACTGAAAGAATCATCTCAGTTATCTAAGCTCTTCAAAGCCTAATACATTTGGAATCTCAGAACGACTGCCTGACATTTCCTTTTGCAAGAAGTCTGAACAACCACAATAAATGTACAAATGCAGATATGCCACAGTTAAATTTCATTTCACGCTCAGTAAGCAAACATTATCAAACTATAAGCACTGTCCGCCACTGTCTTTTTAACTCAAAATCTTATAGCCAGTAAAGGGTCGACCTTGAAATCTTTCACAGATGGATGAATTAGCTTACATTATTCATCAATTTTCAGACCAGCAAACTTAGGCTACATTTATTATTGTTTAGGCAGGTGGCTCTATGCCTTATTTAATAAACAAGACAAATAATTAGTGACTGGGCTGAATCAAATTAGAGACCCAAGTAGGAACTATTTAGGTTTTTTAAAAATAAGGAGTATTTTTCTGTATTCAAATTCCTTTAGAAACTTCATTCCACTTTCATTTCTTAATGGCAAATTTCTTTAAACATTTTGCATTAATTTCAATGAAAGCTTGAAAATGCCTTCAATGAAGAAATGATTAAGTTATGAAGTGGGGTGAGAACCTACAAGAGAACTGACTGCTACAGCGTCCTAGGTGACTACTGTATTTATAAATCTTTACTTACATTTTTAGATTGTACTGGTTTTTTTTTTTTTATATATATGAAGAGGAAGCTTTCTTTATTAAAAATGCTTGGTTTTGTAATACTACCACTGCGTTCATCACCCTGCATTCATCAGTTACTCAAGTAAATGAAATGAAGAGGCAACATTAAAACATACTTGGGGGTGGGGGCAGTGAACAGCCTCAAAACGCACTTTATAATTTTGATGTCAGTATCCAACTTCGGTATGTGAGAAACTGAGGACTACCTGTTCAATTTTTATTTATTCATTTTTAAAACCATTACACAGTATCAGTTTTATTTTAACGACTTTAACAGTTTAAGAATGTTGATGCTGATTTTACATCAGGGAAAATTTCTTTGAATAATCAAACTTTAAAACTGAAAGGTGTGTACTAAAGCGATTTCCTTTAAAGTTACAATACATGGTATTTCCCAGTAGGGAAACTATCCTGTATAGCCCAAGGTGTTCACATCAGCTATGACTTCTATCTAATCCTTCACCTAATGCAAAATCAGGAGCCCAGATCCATACTGTCTTAGTCATCTAATGCTGCTATAACAGAGATACCACCAGTAGATGGCTTTCACAAAGAAAAGTTTATTTTCTCACAGTCTGGTATGTTACATGACCAAATTCAGGGCGTTGGCTCCAGCAGAAGCCTTTCTCTTTCTGTGGGCTCTGGAGGAAGGTCCTTGTCCTCCATCTTCCCATGGTCAAGGAACTTCTCAAGCACTGGGACCCCATGTCCAAAGGACACGCTCTGCTCCTGGTGCTGCTTTCTTGGTGGTATGAGGTCCCCAACTCTCTACTTGCTTCCCTTCCCGTTTTATCTCTTGAGAGATAAAACATGATGCAGGCCACACCCCAGGGAAACTCCCTTTACATTGCATCAGGGATGTGGCCTGAGCAAGGGTGTTACACCCCACCCTAATATTCTTTAACATAAAATTACAATCACAAATAGAGGACAACCACAGAATACTGGGAATCATGGACTAACCAAGTTAATACACACATTTTGGGGGGTACGTAATTTAATCCATGATAGATACTGACTTTTTCTTTCATGTCACTGGTACATCACTGAGTAAATTTCTTCCCATAAGCAGTACCCAGTAACTTCAGACTCTCAATCAGCAATGTTGTGAATTTACTGATGTAGTTAAAACTGAACTCCTTGTTCAAAGCCTACCTATAGACACAGGTATGTAAGTATTCTTTTTGTAATGCATTTTTCAAGAAATAAAATTCAATTATTTTTGCACAGTAATGACTGTCAAAGTTTAATTCACAGATTATATTCATTAACCATATTACAGCTGCTCTTTACAAACTTCTGATCTGCTTACTTATCTGTCAGTTCAAGGGCAAAACAGTCCTTTTCATTTTATATCTATCAGTATTAAAATTTATTCTTATAGTTAAGGTTGTGTGTCAACTTGCCTGGGCCCTGTCTCTCAGTGATTTGGCAGTTACAGTGTAGTTTGGTAGTTATGTAAATGATATAATCACCTTCCTGATGAGATCTGATATTATCTCCTCCACAATGAGATCCACTATGAGCAGCCAACCAGTTGAAAGAGAGTTTCCTTGTGGGTATGGCTTGCATCCAATACATATGGACTTTCTGGCAAAGCTAGCTGGCTTTTGCTCTGCTCTGGATCCTGAATTCAGCTCGTCATCATCTGAAATCTGGTTCTTGGGACTTCAGCCAACAGCCTGCCATCTTACCTGCCAATCTTAAGTTTGTCAGCTTCTGTAGCTACCTGAGTCAGGAGAAGCCTCCAGCCTGATGTCTGACCCACAGACTTGGGACTTTCTAGCTTCTACGACTGCATGAGCCATTTCCTTGATATAAATCTCCCTGCCCAGAGAACCTAGTCTAAGACACATATTAAAAATTAAAACTAAGAAGTAAAAATTTTTACTAAATGTTACTTATGTTAATGTAGAATAGGTATTTTATTTAGAAATAATAAACCTATTCTACATTAACATAAATAACATATTTTATGAAAAATAACTAAGAAAAAGTGGCTAGACTAGTGTATATTTCAATCCAGCTAGTTCTTTTTCTCCAGACAACCATAGTACTTTGGTACAAAACAGAAGTGCTTTAAGAGTACTTCCCATTCTGTGACACAGGCTATTTAAATAGATGTTTATTATTTCATCAAAGACAGTCTTAAGTAAAACCTGTTTTTTGTTTTTGTTTTTAATTGCAATCGCATGGTGGCGAGGAATACAATGACTACTAGTGCACTCTGGAACCATTCCCTTGGTGCTAAGGTTCCAGAGGTGCTACTCACCACTGGGTAATGGCAAATAATAAGGATACCCCAGGGGTTCACAGACTGCACCTTGAGAAATGCTGCTACACACAATACACTTTGGGAAAACACAGTTAAGAGCCTTGGTATTCTGTTATTTGTTCCAATAAAGGGTGTTCCAAAAATCTTAGTACAATTAAAAGCTTTAATAATTTCAGAAGTACGAATGCTAACAACAACTGACTTAAATGTTTTTTGCATGCATTTTGTTTTGTGAATTTGGAAGATTTTTAATTTTTAGTGTACAACTGTTTCTGAATGGACTGGTAGAGGACACCCTTAGCCTCCTGATTTGCCTCCATTAGGCTATTTTTGGATTTTGTAAGTCCCATCCAAACTGTGTGTATATATCAAAGCTTTATGTTTTTGGTGATTGTAAAGTTAGGGACTACAAATGCAATCCTTTCAGCCAATAATATCGGGGATGACATTTTACAAAGGTTGAAATCAACTAAAGCAACGTCTAGCAGAAGATGGTAGCTATACTGAACTGTACTAGGAAACACCAATATTTTTTAATGTTAAATAACCAAACTTTTAAATGTTTTCTATAATTAACTAGCTCTGGTGGCACAGTAGTTAAGCATTTGGCTGCTAACTGAAAGGTCAACAGTTCAAACCCACCAGCCCCTCCTCAGGATAAAGATGTAGCAATCTACTTTCATAAGGATTACAGCCTAGGAAACCTTATGAGGCAATTCTACTCTGTCATACAGGGTAGCTATGAGGTGGGACTGATGGTGGGTTTCTTCAATATTGTTCTTAAGTTACTTTTGTCCTCAGAGCAATTATGGCAAAAACGTGAATTAAACTATTACTCGTCAAAAAATATTTATTGAAATCTATTATGTTTGTAATACCTATATGCCTACAAGGAAGTCCAGTTAATATGACTATTATTCAAACTATGCACCAACCACTAAGGCCAAAGATGAAGAAATTGATTATTTTTACCAACTTCTCAGTCTGAAAATGATTGAACATGCAATCAGAATGCACTGATAATTGCTGGTGATTGGAATGCAAAAGTTGGGAACAAAGGAGGACTGGTAGCTGGAAAACATGGCCTTGGTGATAGAAATGATGCTGGAGATTGCATGGCAGAATTATGCGAGACCAACGACTTCTTCATTGCAAATACCTTTTTTCAACAACATAAATGGAGACTATACAGGTGGATCTCACCAGATGGAATACACAGGAATCAAATCAACCACATTAGTGGAAAGAAACTATGGAAAATCTCAAGATTATCAGTTAGAACAAGGCCAGGGGCCAACTGTGGAACAGGCTATCAATTGTTTATATGCAAGTTCAAGTTGAAAATGAAGAAAATTAGAACAAGTCCATGAGAGTTGAAGTACGACCTTGAGTATATCCCACCTGAATTTATAGACCGTCTCAAGGATAGATCTGACACATTGAACACTAATGACTGAAGACCAGATGAGTTCTGGAATGACATCAAGGACATCATACATGAAGAAAGTAAGAGGTCATTAAAGAGACAGGAAAGAAAGAAAAGACCAAAATGGGTGTCCGAAGAGACTCTGAAACGTGATCTTGAATGTCGAGTAGCTAAAGTGAAAGGTAGAAATGATAAAGTAAAATTGCTAAACAGAAGATTTCAAAGGGCAGTTCAAGAAGACGAAGTATGATAACGACATGTGCAAAGAACTGGAGATAGAAAACCAAAAGTAAAGAACACGCTCATAATTTCTCAAGCTGAAAGAACTGAAGAAAAAATTCAAGCCTCGAGTTGCAAAACTGAAAGATTCTACAGGGAAAATATTAAACGATGCAGGAGGCATCAAAAGAAGATGGAAGGAATACACAAAGTTACCATACCAAAAAGAATTGGTCGACATTCAGCCATTTCAGGAGGTAGCATATGATCAAGAACCTATGGTACTGAAGAAGAAGTCCAAGCTAAATTGAAGGCATTGGCGAAAAACAAGGCTCCAGGAATTGATGGAATATCAATTGATATGTTTCAACAAACCAATGCAGTGCTGGAAATGCTCACTCACCTATGACAAGAACTTTAGAAGACAGCTACCTGGCAAACCTACTGGAAGAGATCCATAATTACGTCTATTCCCAAGAAAGGTGATCCAGCCAAATGCAGAAATTACTGAACAATATCATTAATATCACATGCAAGTAAAATTTTACGGAAGATCATTCAAAAGTGGCTGCAGTGACATATAAACAGGGAACTGCAAGAAATTGAAGCCAGATTCAGAAGAGGATGTGGAAGCAGGGATGCCATTGCTGATGTCAGATGGATTCTGGCTAAAAGCAGAGAATACCAGAAAGATGTTTACCTGTGTTTTACTGACTATGCAAAGGCATTTGACTGTGTGGATTGTAGCAAATTATGGTTAACATTGAGAAGAATGTGAATTCCAAACACTTAACTGTGCTCATGAGGAATCAATATACATGGATCAAGAGGCAGTCATTTGAACAGAACAAGGGGATACTGCATGGTTTAAAGTCAGGAAAGGTGTGTGTCAAGGTTGTACCCTTTCACCATACCTATTCAATCAGTATGCTGATCAAATAATCAGAGAGGCTGGACTATGAAGAAGAACGGGGTATCAGGATGGGAGAAAGACCCATTAATAACCTGCATTACGCAAATGACACAACCTTGCTTGCTCAAAGGGAAGAGGACTTGAAGCACTTACTGATGAAGATCAAAGACTACAGCTCTCAGTATGGATTATACCTCAACATAAAGAAAAAAAAAATCCTCACAACTGGACTAATAAGCAACACCATGATAAACAGAGAAAAGACTGAAGTTGTAAAGGATTTCATTTTACTTGGATCCACAATCAACACCCATGGAACCAGCAGCCAAGAAATCAAAACGGGGCAAATCTGCTGCAAAAAATCCCTTTAAAGTCTTGAAAAGCAAAAATGTCACCTGGAAGGCTACAGTGCACCTGACCCAAGCCATGGTATTTTCAATCGCCTCATATGCATGTGAAATCTGGACAATGAATAAGGAAGACCACAGAAGAATTGACGCTTTTGAATTGTGGTGCTGTCAAAGAATATTGTATATACCATGGACTGCCAAAAGAACGAATTTGTCTTGGAAGATATACAACCAGAATGCTCCTTAGAAGCAAGAATGGTGAGACTATGTCTCACATACTTTGGACATATTTATCAGGAGGGATCAGACCCTGGAGAAGGACATCATGCTAGGTGTAGAGGGTCAGCGAAAAAGAGGAAGACCCTCAACGAGATGGACTGATACAGTGGCTGCAACAATGGACTCAAGCATAACAAGGATTGTGAGGATGGCACAGGACTAGGCAGTGTTTCATTCTGTTGTACACTGGTTCGCTATGAATGGGAGCCAACTCAACAGCACCTAACAACAATTAAGTACCAGAAACTGAGCTAGGCACTTTGAAACATATAATTAAGGAAGTTCTCAAATAATATACATTGCTGTATTTAAACTGTTTTTGTGATGCCAGTACAAGGTATTATCTGAGACTTATATGCTAAAAATGTCAAGCCATAGTGATATTTTTAATATTTACTTTCAAAATTCAACCTAATCCAATTCTAGCATTCATAGTAAAACTATAAACTTCATAGAGACAAGTAAAATTCAGCAAGAACTCTTACTTGACATTGCTTTTAGAGTTTATCATGAGATAAGGAGTATTCTAAAAATGAGGCTAGAGTTTTCGCAAAAATATAGAATGCTATAAACCAAAAACCCACTGCTGCTGAGTCGATTCCGACTCATGGCAACCCTATAGGACAGAGTAGTACTGCACCATAGCGTTTCCAAGGAGCGCCCGGCGGATCCCGACTGCCAACCTCTTGGTTAGCAGCCATAGCGCTTAACCACTATACTACCACAGTTTCCATAGAATGCTATAGGTGAATTAAAGTAAATAGTATCTCTTATTTGATTATAGATACCATGAGTACTTGATTGAGAAACACCATGACATACATAATTATGGTTCTTCTCAGACTTCTTGCTCCTGGCAAGAGAAATAAAGAATATTTATTTGGATTCTATTTGTAACTTTCTAACATAGGGAAAACAAATGTCAGCCAACAGAAAGATAGCCTTGTCCTTGTCAATAAAATTTATCCAAAGACCTGATTTAATTTCTACTATTACTAACTAGTCTCCCTAGAGAAATTCAGCCAATAGTAATTAGAAACTGCCACTACACATACTTACTCTTCTAGGTTTTAGAAGGCAATAAACCAATGAGACTATCAGCAACTCTCCTCTTCTGAAGCAGTCTTGTGGAAGTAGGTGGCTTTTGATGGGAAGGAGTGGAATTGAACACAAGATTCAGACCCCCATCAGGAGAAGGGGTGAGTCTGTGATGTACATCTCATCAAGCAACAAAAAGTAGAGGTCCTGAAGCATTATGAAGGCAGCATCCTTGCCAACCACTTCATCCCAGGAAGAACATCCGGATGGTATCTTGAACCTTGGATCAGTGATGGTACCACTTCTAGCTTTTTTCTTTTTGTGTACGACATCCAAATAAATGTGCCTCTTTTCTTTTTAACTAACTGGTATTCAGAATGCATTCTGCAGTTGAAATGTGTAGGTGGGCTAGGAAGAAATGAAATAGGCTGCCTGAAAGTGACTTAACAGAAGCCCAGAACCCAAATGGCAAAGCATCTAGAAGCAGAAAACCTGGTAGAAGGTGGTTTCATTATTTTGTTTTAGTATTTTCACCAATAATGTTTTTATGTCTAACAAAACCACATATATACTTTCTCAGCGTACCTGTGAAAGGTTCCAAAGGTCAGTATGCCATTTCGTTTATAAAGACAAAGCCATCAATGCAGAAATAGGTCTGTTACTGAAAATATACCTGGTTACTAGCTTCGGCAGAGCTGCTAACTAGCTGCCTGACCTTGCACAAATTACGTAACCTCTCTACACTTACTTTGTCCTCTGTAAAATGAGGCAGTGGTATCATCAGGGTTAGTGTCACACAATAACTCGTCGTGTCACCCCTCCCTCTATAGACTTTCTCCTGTACCAGACCATACAGAATTCTTAGTAATGTTCCCTATCAATTTTAATCATAGAATAATATCTATAAATATAGTTGTAAATTCTTTAATTGTAGTATTTCTTAGATTATATGAATATTAACAACAAAATTGTTTTGTAAAATCTTTCTACACTGAATCACATTATTAGAACATAGTAATTGAAAGGAAACCTTTTTGATTTTTCTTTTTCCTTTATTTACCACTTCATTCTCAAAAGAATAACTGATATAGGCTCACAAATACTAACTGCCACAATATTATGGCTAAAATACCAGAAAATTTGATTTAAAAAGCGGCTATAAAAACACCGGCAGCAACGGAAACAACACGGTGTACTTGTAGCATGGTTCAGACGAAACCACATGCTTTGAAGCACCACTGTAATTAGGTAATAATGACAGCTGTAAACGGAGCTCATTAGAAGGTTCAAAAAGTAAACTGGCATAGAGTTTTGGCCTTGTGGGTATATTGATACATGTAAGATGGGCTTTACAAAAAATGTTTTTGTTGTCATAATTAACTACAAGGGATATTTTTATAAAAAATAATAAATTTCTGCTGAAACACTGCATGAAAATTTTATAGACAGTCGTTTTGGTGTCACCCCTCTGACAATGTCACCCAGCATGGTTTGTACTTCCTGCACCCCTCTAGTGATCTCACTGAAATGAAGGGACTGAATAAGATTATAATTTGTCTTTTGCGGCTCAAAAATTCTACAACTGTCTGATTATATATTGTCAGTTGCGCAAACATCTTGAAGTATCAAAATTTCCTAGAAAACTAAGAGAATGTTGCAAAGAACTGTTTCCTATAATCATGTATTATTTGGTACTTGATGGTAATGGTTCTCAAGTAGCTGCCTTTGTATTTGTTTTGGGAGATTAAAATTTCCAAGGATGGAGATCTCTAGATTTCTATTTGGTTAATTACCCAATAATGGCTAGCAAAGTGCTTTGCACATTAACATTTTCATGATAAAAATGATCAATGATCATTAAAGTTTCTCTTGCTAACGGAAATTATACCTCCATTAAGATGCATCTTTCTCCTTCATCACTATTTACTAAATACCTACTTCGGCACCACATGTATCTCTACAGAAGACAAATTACATTTTTGTACTTTGACCAAATAAAGTAGAGACATTTAATAGAAACAATACTGGAAATCAAGCATTTACTCAGGGAAAACCAACTGTTGACACTACAGAACCATTTCTCTGTTCAAACGGTTTCTAAGACTCCTGGCACTGAAAGTGCTCAGAGGATGCAGGACTCGTGGTAGAGAATTCTGAAAGGATTTAAGGGAGAGCACGATCCTCCTTCCCACCCATCCTCAAACACCAACACACACCCCGGTGCTTTTTACTGCTGTGTTTGAACTAAATTTCTTATCAATTGAACAACATTTAGGAAAGAAACTCCAGTGCCATCCTCAAACTCTGAAATTGCAGGTCCGATGATTCCCAAGGGTAATCAGATCTAATTCTACTAATAGCTGTGTCCTTTCCAGGACAGTACATAGAATGGGCTCCAGCTGTCATAAGGACCTAATGTTTCATTCTTTGTACAAGCCTGACAAGTTTTCAAATGTTAATGGCATTAACAATGATTTCCATAATACAATTATGGCAGAGGTACTCTGAGTCGGACAGGATTTTTTTTTTTTTAATAGGGGGAGTGGGGACATAATCCCTAAACACTACGAGGTTCAAGATGAGGCATTTTAATCACCAAACAAAAAACTAGACACACTCACAACCTCTCCCAAAACACACACACACACACACACATACACACACACACAGGTGTGGGAAATATAGAAGCAAGAAAGGTAGCCTCGTTGAGTATTTTTCTTTTTGGGGGGTTCTAAAAGGTATTACTAAAACCAGTTTCCATCAAGTTGACTCTAACTCATGGTGACCCCATGTGTGTCAGAGGAGAACTGTGCTCCACAGGGTTTTCAGTGGCTGATTTTTCAGAAGTAGATCACCAGGCCTTTCTTCTCAGGCACTTCTAGGTGAACTCAAACCTGCAACTTTTCAGTTAGCAGCTGAGAGTGTTAATAGGTTGCACCATACAGGGGCTCCAAAAGGTAAAGCTAGAAAGAGAAAAGAAACACGACTAGAGGCATACATAGCATGTGCTGTTGAAGCTCCGGGTCCAGGTAAGAATCTCTGTACTAAGTGCCGTCCAGTCGGTTCTGACTCATAGCGACCTTACGTACAACAGAACAAAACACTGCCCGGTCCTGTGGCATCCTCACAATTGTTGCTATATTTGAGCCCATTGTTGCAGCCACTGTGCCAATCCATGTCATTGAGGGCCTACCTCTTTTTTGCTGATCCTCTACTGTATTATCACTATTCTTATCTATTTTTCATTTTCAACCTTTAGTCCAATTCTATCTTCAGATTTGAGGAGTTTTCCCATATCTCTTTATGAATCTAATGAAACTCAATTTTTGCAAGATTTTCAATTTATACTATTCTTTATTGTCAAGAATTACTAACATATATATAATAGCACATATTTACAACATCTCTCAACAAGGAAGAGATACTTACTGAAAAAGATTGACAAGGCAAGAGTAGACTGTAGAGTTAATAAAGGAGAGATCTTTTCACAGACAAGTTTTAAAGCGATCAGTTCATTAGTAAATGTTTTTTTCATGTTATAACAATTTTTGCCTTGTGGCTCACTTAATGGGAATTTTGATGACATTACTATTATTACCACCTAGTTTCTTACACAGGAAACCCTGGTGGTGTAGTGGTTAAGTGCTCCGGCTGCTAACCAAGAGGTCAAAAGTTTGAATCCACCACGCACTCCTTGGAAACTCTATTGGGCGATTCTACTCTGTCCCATAGGGTCGCTAAGAGTCGGAATCGACTCGAAGGCAGTGGGTTTTTTCTTTTTTTGTTTAGTCTCTTATATGACTATACATGTAAGGCACTGAAAAAGTTAAATATGGAGTGCTTATTATCCACATGATCATATTATTTTGTACAGAGAGCATGAGCTATCTTTTCTCCTAGGGAAGCTAATTTGATGTAGATATGCCTCCATTTTTATTTTTGGAGATTAGTAAGTAGTAAGATCTTAGATTCTGAACTCTGTTTGCTATCCTGCTCTACCAATCTGAGACTTTAGGCAAGGCAACGAATCTCTTTGTTCCACAGTTTTCTCATCTGCAAAATGGGTATAACTGCAGTACCGATATCACTGGCTGCTTGAGAGGATTAAATGAATTTACAGTGCTTAGCAGGTACTGAGCACTCAATACACTGCTGTTATGCTTGTACTACAACGTTGGTGACTCTGGATGACTAACAGCAAGCCTCTTTTTTTCAAGAAATTAGACAATATTCAAAAATGTTTTAAAAAAATGTTCTGTATCTTTGGAATAAAAATTCTGATTAAGAATTAAGGAACTAGGGAGCCAAGATGGCAGAATAGACTGACACATCTGTCGAGCCCTCTTTACAACAAAGACCCGAAAAAACAAGTGAAACGAGTATATTTGTGACAAGCTGGGAGCCCTGAGCATCAAAGGCAAGCTTAGACAAGGAACTGAGGGGCAGGGGGAGGAAGATGCTGTTCAGACGTAGAGAGGAATTATTGGACCTGAATTGCGGGGAGCCCTCAGGCACCATTCCTGGAGCGGCTGCGGCAGCCGCGGGCTGGGACTAGCGTTCAGCCGCAGTTTCCTCAGGAAGAAACAGCCAGCCACATGCCTCCGGAACCTAAGGAGAAGGGCGCTCTCCGCAAAAGCTAAGTACTTGTGTATATTTTACCGTGTCCCCCCGCCCCCAAGCCGGCTTCAGCAGCTGAATCCCTGGGCCTGAGATAGGCCCTGGTGAGCACCTGGAGCTGTCCTCCCGGCATTGGGGAAGGAAAAAATTTGCAACTGGGGGGAAAAGATAATTTGCTAGCTCCATTAACCAGGGGAGCTAAGGACAGAAGCAGCTCCTGTCCAGGCATAAACCGTCTGTGGAACTTGAGCACCTTTCCCTTCTGCATGGACCCGTGTGGGTCTATTTCGGGAGAATAGGCCCTTATTGGCAAACTCCAACCATTTCAGCTGTGCAGTGGAGAGCTGGGTGTTTGACGTTTGACATTGCTTTGCCTATTAATCAAGGTCCTCACCTACCCACAACAGGGATCTAAAGACTGGTGGCTCCGCTTGGGTCGCCCAGCCACCTGCGACAGGGGTCCAGGGATAACTAGTACCTCCCAGTCCTTACAACAAAAACTTTCGGTGCCCATGGTCCCTCTGCAGAGCCCAGCCACCAGTGCGCTCTAGGGAACAGAGACGCTTTTTCCTTAGAGACACTTGGGGGTCACTTTTCAGCCCCCTGCCTTGTTCAGAGAGTGACCCCCTGCTGCAATCAGATACGGGTATATACGCCAATCACCCCTGCCCCTCTAAGACTGTAGGACAGAGCCTGTACCACACACTTGATATCAGCTACCTGGAAACCTGAGCTGAATTCATACAAGAAAACTGAATGGACTCCTAAACTAATATACCTGGTAACAGCTCTAGCCAGCTGGGGACAGGACACCAGAGCTCCAAAGGCGAAAATAATCAAGCTAGCTCACTCAAGCAACCCATACGGATATACCAAGACAAAACAAAGCAAGCAACTACGACACAGTAAGCAAGCATAAACTAATACAATAACTTATAGATGGCTGGGAGACAACAGTCAATATCAAGTCACATAAAGAAACAGACCAAGATCACCTCAACAGGCTCTCAAAACAAAGAATCCAGGGGTCTTTTAGATGGAAGTGCATTCCTGGAATTACCACATACAGAATACAAAAATTTAATAGACACAACCCTTCAAGACATCAGGAAGGAAATGAAGCAATATGCAGAAGAAGCCAAGGAACACACAGATAAAGCAACTGAAGAAATTAGGAAGATTATTCAGGAACATAATGAAAAGTTTAATAAGCTGGAAAAATCCATAGACAGACAGCAATCAGAAATTCAGAAGATTAACAATAAAATTACAGAATCAGATAACTCAATAGAAAGTCAGAGGAGCAGAATTGAGCAGGTAGAAGCTACTCAAAGATAAATCACTTGGCACTAATACATTTGAAGAAAAATCAGATAAAAGAATTAAAAAAAAATGAAGAAACCTTAAGAATTATGTGGGACTCTTTCAAGAGAAATAACCTACAAGTGATTGGAGTACCAGAACAGGGAGGGTAACAGAAAATACGGAGAAAATTATTGAAGATTTGTTGGCAGAAAACTTCCCTGATATTGTAAAAGATGAGAAGATATCTATCCAAGATGTTCATCGAACTCCATATGAGGTAGACCTTAAAAGAAAGTCACCAAGACAAATCAAGCTTGCCAAAACCAAAAATAACGAGACAATTTTAAGAGCAGCAAGGGACAAAAGAAAAATCACCTACAAGGGAGAGCCAATAAGAATAAGCTCAGACTACTCGGGAGAAACCATGCAGGCAAGAAGGCAATGGGATGACATATTTAAAAAATTGAAGGAAAAAAATTGCCTGCCAAGAATCGTATATCCAGCAAAACTGTCTCTTAAATATGAAGGTGAAATTAAGACATTTCCAGATAAACACAAGTTGAGGGAATTCGTAAAAACCAAAACTACAAGAAATACTAAAGCAAGTTCTTTGGTTAGAAAATCAATAATATCAGGTATTGACCCAAGACTAGAACACTGGGCAGAGCAACTAGAAGTCTACCCAGACAGGGAAATACAAAAAAAAAAAAAAAAAAAAACCCAAGAAGGAAGATTAAAAAAAAAAAAGCCCAACACAGGGCAATGGCGATGTTATTATATAAAAGAAGACAATATTAAAATAATAAAGAGGGATTAAGAAATGTAATCATACACCTTCCATATGGAGAGGAAGATACGGCGATACAAAGAAATAAAAGTTAGTTTTAAACTTAGAAAAATAGGGGTAAATAATAGGGTAACAACAAAGGAGACAAACTATCCTGCACATCAAAATAAAATACAAAGGAAAAATACAGACTCAGCAGAAACAAAATCAACAACAAATATGGGGAAAGGACAATATATAGAGAAAATCTACTCAGCACATAAAATCAAGTTGGAAAAAGAAGTTGTCAACACACAAAAAAAGACATCAAAATGATAACACTAAATTCATACCTATCCATAATTACCCTGAAAGTAAATGGACTAAATGTACGAATAAAGAGGCAGAGAGTGGCAGAATGGATTAAAAAACAAGATCCGTCTATATGCTGCCTACAAGAGACATGCCTTAGACTTAAAGACACAAACAAACTAAAACTCAAAGACTGGAAAAAAATATATGA
Source organism: Elephas maximus indicus (assembly GCF_024166365.1). Classification (NCBI taxonomy): domain Eukaryota; kingdom Metazoa; phylum Chordata; class Mammalia; order Proboscidea; family Elephantidae; genus Elephas; species Elephas maximus. The sequence goes on from NC_064822.1 coordinate 127,287,192, forward strand.
AGCAAACAGCAATCAAAAAAGAACAGGAGTGGCAATATTAATTTCTGACAAAATAGACTTTAAAGTTAAATCCAAAAGAAAGGACAAGGAAGGACACTATATAATGATTAAAGGGACAATACACCAAGAATATAAAACCATACTAAATATTTATGCACCCAAAGAGGGCTGCAAGATACATAAAACAAACTCTATCAGCACTGAAAAGTGAGAAAGACATCTCCACAATAATAGTAGGACTTCAACACACCACTTTCTGTGAAGGACAGGACATCCAGAAAGAAGCTCAATAAAGACACAGAAGATATAAATGCCACAATCAATCAACTTGACCTTGTAGACATATACAGAACACTCCACCCAACAGCAACCAACTATACTTTCTTTTCTAGTGCACATGAAACATTCTCTAGAATAGACCACATATTAGGTCATAAAGCAAGCCTTACCAGAATCCAAAACACTGAAATATTACAAAGCATCTTCTCTGACCATAAGGCCATAAAAGTGGAAATCAATAATAGGAAAAGCAGGGAAAAGAAATCAACATTTGGAAACTGAACAATATCCTGTTCAAAAAAGACTGGCTTATAGAAGACATTAAGGATGGAATAAAGAAATTCATAGAATCCAATGAGAATGAAAACACTTCCTATCAGAACCTTTGGGACACAGCAAAAGCGGTGCTCAGAGGACAATTTATATCAATAAATGCACACATCCAAAAAGAAGAAAGGGCCAAAATCAAAGAACTATCCCTACAATTTGAACAAATAGAAAGAGAGCAACAAAAGAAATCCTCAGGCAGCAGAAGAAAACAAATACTAAAAATTAGAGCTGAACTAAATGAAATAGAAAACAGAAAAACAATTGAAAGAATTAACAAGACCAAAAGCTGGCTTTTTGAAAAACTCAACAAAATTGATAAACCATTGGCCAAACTACAAAAGAAAAACAGGAGAGAAAGCAAATAACCCGAACAAGAAATGAGATGGGCGATATTACAACAGACCCAACTGAAATTAAAAGAATCATATCAGATTACTATGAAAAACTATGCTCAAACAAATTTGAAAACCTAGAAGAAATGGATGAATTCCTAGAAACACACTACCTACCTAAACTAACACAAACAGAGGTAGAACAACTACATAGACCCATAACAAAAGAAGAGATTGAAAAGGTAATCAAAAAACTCCCAACCAAAAAAAAGGCTTGGTCCGGAGGGCTTCACTGCAGACTTCTACCAAACTTTTAGAGAAGAGTTAACACCACCACTACTAAAGGTATTTAAGAGCATAGAAAAGGATGGAATACTACCAAATTCATTCTATGAAGCCACCATATCCCTGATACCAAAACCAGGTAAAGACACCACAAGAAAAGAAAATTATAGACCTATATCCCTCATGAATGTAGATGCAAAAATCCTCAACAAAATTCTAGCCAATAGAATTCAACAACATATTAAAAAAAAAATTCACCATGACCAAGTGGGATTCATACAAGGCATGCAGGGATGGTTCAACATTAGAAAAACAATTAATGTAATCCACCACATAAATAAAAGACAAGAATCACATGATTTTATCAATCGATGCAGAAAAAGGGATTTGAAAAAGTTCAACACTCATTCATGCTAAAAACTCTCAGCAAAATAGGGATAGAAGGAAAATTTCTCAACATAATAAAGGGCATTTATACAAAGCCAACAGCCAACATCACCCTAAATTTTATGGAGAGAGTCTGAAAACATTCCCATTGAGATCTGGAACCAGACAAGGATGTCCTTTATCACCACTCTTACCCAACACTGTGCTGGAAGTCCTAGCCAGAGCAATTAGGCTAGATAAAGAAATTAAGGGCATCCAGATTGGCAAGGAAGAAGTAAAAGTATCTCTATTTGCAGATGACATGATCTTATACACAGAAAACCCTAAGGAATCCTCCAGAAAACTACTGAAACTAATAGAAGAGTTCAGCAGAGTATTGGGATACAAGATAAACATACAAAAATCAGCTGGATTCCTCTACACTAACAAAAAGAACATCGAAGAGGGAATCACCAAATCAATGCCATTTACAGTAGCCCCCAAGAAGATAAAATACTTAGGAATAAACCTTACCAGAGATGTAAAAGACTTATACAAAGAAAACTACAGTACACTTCTGCAAGAAACCAAAAGAGACTTACATAAGTGGAAGAACATACCTTGCTCACAGATAGGAAGACTTAACATTATAAAAATGTCTATTCTACCAAAAGCAATCTATACATTTAATGCAATTCTGATCCAAATTCCAAGGACATTCTTTAATGAGATGGAGAAACAAATCACCAATTTCATATGGAAGGGAAAGAGGCCCCGGATAAATAAGGCATTACTGAAAAAGAAGAACAAAGTAGGAGGCCTTACTTTACCTGATTTTAGAACCTATTATACAGCCACAGTAGTAAAACAGCCTGGTACTGGTACAAGAACAGATATATGGACCAATGGAACAGAACTGAGAATCCAGACATAAATCCATCCACATAAGAGCAGTTGATATTTGACAAAGGCCCCAAAACAGTTAAACGGGGAAAAGACAGTCTTTTTAACAAATGGTGCTGGCATAACTGGATATCCATCTGTAAAAAAATGAAACAAGACCCATACCTCACACCATGCACAAAAACTAACTCAAAATGGATCAAAGACCTAAATATAAAATCTAAAACAATAAAGATCATGGAAGAAAAAACAGGGAAAATGTTAGAAGCCCTAATACATGGCATAAACAGTATAGAAAACATAAAGAATGTAGAAGAAAAAGTAGATAACTGGGAGCTCCTAAAAATCAAACACCTATGCTCATCCAAAGACTTCACCAAAAGAGTAAAAAGACTACCTACAGACTGGGAAAAAGTTTTTAGCTATGACATTTCTGATCAGCGTCTGATCTCTAAAATTTACATGATACTACAAAAACTCAACTACAAAAAGACAAATAAACCAATTTAAAAAATGGGCAAAAGATATGAATACACACTTCACTAAAGAAGACATTCAGGTAGCTAACAGATATATGAGGAAATGTTTCACGATCATTAGCCATTAGAGAAATGCAGATCAAAACTACAATGAGATTTCATCTCACTCCAACAAGGCTGGCATTAATCCAAAAAACACAAAATAGTAAATGTTGGAGAGGTTGTGAAGAGATTGGAACACTTCTACTCTGCTGGTCAGAATGTCAAGTGGTACAACCACTTTGGTAATCGATCTGGCACTTCCTTAAAAAGTTAGAAATAGAACTACCATACGATCCCGCAATCCCACTCCTGGGAATATATCCTAGAGAAATAAGAGCCTTTACACGAACAGATATATGCACACTCATGTTTACTGCAGCACTGTTTACAATAGCAAAAACATGGAAGCAACCAAGGTGCCCATCAACGGATGAATGGATAAATAAATTATGGTATATTCATACAATGGAATACTACGCATCAATAAAGAACAGTGAGGAATCTGTAAACATTTCATAACATGGAGGAACCTGGAAGGCATTGTGCTGAGTGAAATTACTTGCAAAGGGACAAATATTGTCTAAGACCACTATGATAAGAACTTGAGAAATAGTTTAAACTGAGAAGAAAACATTCTTTTGTGGTTACGAGGGGCGGAGGAAGGGAGGGTGGGAGAGGGGTATTCACTAATTAGATAGTGAATAAAAACTACTTTAGGTGAAGGAAAGACAGCACACAATACAGGGGAGGTGAGTACAATTGGACTAAACCAAAAGCAAAGCAGTTTCCTGAATAAACTGAATGCTTCGAAGGCCAGTGTAGCAGGGGCAGGGGTCTGGGGACCATGGTTTCAGGGGACATCTAAGTCAAATGGCATAATAAAATCTATTAAGAAAACATTCTGCATCCCACTTTGAACAGTGGTGTCTGGGGTCTTAAACACTAGCAAGCAGCCATCTAAGATGCATCAATTGGTCTCAACCCACCTGGATCAAAGGAGAATGAAGAACACCAAGGACACAAGGTGATTACGAGCCCAAGAGATAGAAAGGGCCACATGAACCAGAGACTACATCATCCTGAGTCCAGAAGAACTAGATGATGCCTGGCTACAACCGATGACTGCCCTGACAGAGAACACAACAGAGAACCCCTGAGGGAGCAGGAAAGCAGTGGGATGCACACCCCAAATTCTCATAAGACCAGACTAAATAGTCTGACTGAGACTGGAAGTACCCCGGTGGTCGTGGCCCCCAGACCTTCTGTTGCCCCAGAACAGGAACCATTCCCGAAGCTAACTCTTCAGACATGGATCGGACTGGACAATGGGTTGGAGAGGGATGCTGGTGAGGAGTGAGCTTCTTGGATCAGGTGGACACTTGAGACTATGTTGGCATCTCCTGCCTGGAGGGGAGATGAGAGGGTGGAGGGGATTAGAAGCTGGCGAAAATGACATGAAAAGAGAGAGTGGAGGGAGAGAGCAGGCTGTCTCATTAGGGGGAGAGTAATTGGGAATGTGTAGCAAGGTGTATAAGGGTTTTTGTGTGAGAGACTGACTTCATTTGTAAACTTTCACTTAAAGCACAATAAAAATTATTAAAAAAAAAAAAAAGAATTAAGGAACTAAACTTTTAACCAGTATTTGAGATTTTTATGATCCCAAAGTACTTGTAAAACATTAGGCAGATTGAACTAAAAAGTCATTAAAATATTATTTTGTGGCAATGGAATTAAGTCTATTACTATTTCAAATGCTACTGGAATTAGATATTTAAAACAACATCTAGAGAAATCTCTGCCCTACACGTATATATAAATGAAATTAAAGTTACAGAAAAGAAAATCAACAATGTATTAAATTCTGTCCAATGAAAAATAACTTAAAAGTGAGGAAGAAATAACATAGAGTGTGGGTAGAGGAAAATCAATACATATACATTATCTATCCTAAATATATTTTTAAAATTTTCCAAAGTGATCAGCTGTTTGATGCCTATGGCCTGGGCTTTTCTCTCTCTCCTCCTTGGGGTAGTCTTTTGTATATACTAAAGTTTATCCGCAGAGAGAAAAATCCAGATTCATTATACTAGTATCTGTTGTTACGTAGCAATATTTTGCAAACTTAGTGGTTTAAACGGCACACGTTTAGTATCTCAGCTTCTGTGGGTCTGGAGTCTTGGCAAGGCTTAGCTGGGTCCTCTGTTCAGGGTCTCAAAAGGCTGTAATCAATCTGTCAACCACACTGAGTTCTCATCTTACCTGGGAAAGGGTCCACTTCCAAACTCATCAACAAATTGTTGGCCAAATTCATTTCTTAGAGTTGTAGGACTCAGACCTTCTGCTTCTTGCTGGCTGTAGGTATAGGCTGTAGGCTGCCCTCAGCTTCCAGCAGGATGGAAGCTACTACCTTATGTAACATGATCACATAATTACTTGCATGTAATCACATATAGCAGTCCCTGGGTGGCACAGATGGTTAAATGCTAGACTATTAACCAAAAGGCTGGTGGTTCAAACCCACCCAAAGGCACCTTGTAAGATGGGCCTGGCAATATACTTCTGAAAGATTATACCTTGGAAAACTCTATGGAGCAGTTCTACTTTTCACACATGGGTTTACCATTAAGTCAAAATTGAATTTAGGGCAACTAACAACAACAATCTTGTATATTCTATCACCTTTGCCTTATTCAATTAGTTTAAAGGAAGTCACAGTCCTTCCCACACTCAAGGGGAGAAGATGACACAAGGGTGTGAATTTCAGAATGTCGGGATCATGGGGGCCAACTTAAGAGTCTGTTTGCCACACTCACCTATTTTGATATGTATTAGTAGATTCATCTTTGGTGCAAGAGAGGGCTGGTACTATTGATTTTAAAAACCTGAAAATGCCTCCATTCTCCATTCTCTTTTTTTTTTTTCCTAATTGAGCACTGATTCTTTTGATGTATTATTTTGAAATATTTGTGAAAGCTAGATATACATTCACTTACAGTTTAAACTTAAAAATAAATTATTTTTCATAAAAACATATCTTGCTTGTTTGCCCTAGTACAGAGTAAGTGTGTCAAGTTCTAGTTTTCTCAGTGCTCAGTTAGTAGCTGGAGGCTGCTGAGAAGGGGAATGAAGGTACTGTCTTACTAAGGATGGTCTGCTGGAAACATTTCAACCTGTACCAGGGAGCAGAGACATCACTGTCAAACACTGGACTTGCCCTGAATCTGGGACTCTTGTGCCTCGGCATGAAAAGAGACCTGGTGGTGTAATAGTTAAGTACTCCGCTGCTAACCAAGGGGTTAGCAATTCAAACCTACCCAGTGGCTCCACAAGAGGAAGACCTGGCAATCTTCTCCCATAAAGGTTACAGCTAGAAAACCACATGAGGCAGTTCTACTCGGTCACATGGGGTCTCTATGAGTCAGAAACGACTCAACAGCAACTGATTCTGTATGCCTCAGCGTACAAAATGCACCCAGTATTAGCCGGAAGAGGACATAATTTACCAGCTTTGGGGAAAGGAAATTACTCCATCATGGTTTAACATTCATGTAATACCACTTTTTCTACAGGCATTAATAAATTCAAAACAATCCTTGTGAATTATAGATGACACGATCACAATTACGCATAATGTCCTGTGTGGATAGTGTAAGGTCCAAGAGATTGCCAAAGGCCATACTGAAAAGAACTAACAAGTAGGAGTGATACCTGGAATTCCTGACATTGCATTTGCCCTTCAAAATATTAAGACCTCACCATCCATCCATTATCTAACTGATATGCAGTACTTAAATAACACGATTTGAAGATTACACACATTATTAATAACCAACACCTCACATCTCCACAGCTTTAACATTTTCAACACATTCATAACTCCTCTTGCATTTCAGATAAGTAGAAATAGAATCAAGTATGATTTACCCCCCACCCTGATTTTTAGTTTAGTATATTTTTTTTTTTTTTTTTTTATATATGTAGTACGGAATACGACATATAATATAACATGTCTGTCAGTTTGTCGTACTGTGGGGGCTTGTGTGTTGCTGTGATGCTGGAAGCTATGCCACCGGTATTCAGATACCAGCAGGGTCACCCATGGAGGACAGGTTTCAGCTGAGCTTCCAGACTAAGACAGACTAGGAAGAAGGACCTGGCAGTCTACTTCTGGAAAGCATTAGCCAGTGAAAACCTTATGAATAGCAGCGAAACATTGTCTGATATAGTGCTGGAAAATGAGACCCCCAGGTTGGAAGGCACTCAAAAGATGACTGGGGAAGAGCTGCCTCCTCAAAGTAGAGTCGACCTTAATGACATGGATGGAGTAAAGCTTTCGGAACCTTCATTTGCTAATGTGGTGAGACTCAAAATGAGAAGAAACAGCTGCAAACATCCATTAATAATTGGAACCTGGAATGTACGAAGTATGATTCTAGGAAAATTGGAAATCATCAAAAATGAAATGGAATGCATAAACATCGATATCCTAGGCATTAGTGAGCTGAACTGGACTGGTATGCGTCATTTTTAATTGGACAATCATATAGTCTACTATGCTGGGAATGACAACTCGAAGAGGAATGGTATGGCATTCATCATCCAAAAGTACGTTTCAAGATCTATCCTGAAGCGCAACACTGTCAGTGATAGGATAATATCCATATGCCTACAAGGAAGACCAGTTAATACCATTATTATTCAAATTTATACACCAACCACTAGGGCCAAAGATGAAGAAAGAGAAGATTTTTATCAGCTGCTGCAGTCTGAAATTGATCAAACATGCAATCAAGATGCATTGATAATAACTGGCGAGTGGAATGCAAAAGTTGGAAACAAAGAAGAAGGATCAGTAGTTGGAAAATATGGCCTTGGTGACAGAAACAATGCTGGAGATCGAATGATAGAATTTTACAAGACCAACGACTTCTTCATTGCAAATACCTTCTTTCACCAATATAAACAGTGACTATACACATGGACCTCACCAGATGGAACACACAGAAATCAAACTGACTCACCAAACCTGTGGAAAGAGACGAAGGAAAAGCTCAATATCATCAGTCAGGACAAGGCCAGGGGCCAAGTGTGGGAAAAAAAAAAAAAAAAATTTTTTTTTTTTTGAACAGACCATCAATTGCTCATATGCAAGTTCAAGCTGAAACTGAAGAAAATCAGAGCAAGTCCATGAGAGCCAAAATATGACCTTGCGTATATCCCACCTGAATTTAGAGACCATCTGAAGAACAGATTTGACGCACTGAACACTAGTGTGAGAAGACCAGACGAGTTGTGGAATGACATCAAGGACATCATCCATGAAGGAAACAAAAAGTTACTGAAAAGACAGGAAAGAAAGAAAAGACCAAGATGGATGTCAGAGGAGACTCTGAAACTTGCTCTTCAGCGTCGAGCAGCTAAAGAAAAAGGAAGAATTGATGAAGTAAAAGAACTGAACAGAAGATTTCAAAGGACCTCTCGAAAAGACAAAGTAAAATATTATAATGACATGTGCAAAGAGCTGGAGATGGAAAACTAAAAGGGAAGAACACGCTCCACGTTTCTCAAGCTGAAAGAACTGAAGAAAAAATTCAAGCCTCGAGTTGCAATAGTGAAGGATTCCGTGGGGAAAATATTAAACGACACAGGGAGCATCAAAAGAAGATGGAAGGAATACACAGTCATTATACCAAAAAGAATTAGTCGATATTCAACCATTTCAAGAGGTGGCATATTATCAGGAACTGATGATATTGAAGGAAGAAGTCCAAGCTGCTCTGAAGGCATTGGCGAAAAACAAGGCTCCAGGAATTGATGGAATATCAATTGAGATGCTTCAACAAACAGATGCAGCGCTGGAGGTGCTCACTCGTCTATGCCAAGAAATATGGAAGACAGCTTCCTGGCCAACTGACTGGAAGAGATCCATGTTTATGCCTATTCCCAAGAAAAGTGAGCCAACCAAATGTGGAAATTATAGAACAATATCATTAATATCACACACAAGCAAAATTTTGCTGAAGATCATTCAAAAACGGCTGTAGCAGTATATCGACGGGGAAGTGCCAGAAATTCAGGCCGGTTTCAGAAGAGGACGTGGAACCAGGGATATCATTGCTGATGTCAGATGGATCCTGGCTGAAAGCAGAGAATACCAGAAGGATGTTTACCTGTGTTTTATTGAGTGTGCAAAGGCATTCGACTGTGTGGATCATAACAAATTATGGATAACATTGCGAAGAATGGAATTCCAGAACACTTAATTGTGCTCATGAGAAACCTTTACATAGATCAAGAGGCAGTTGTTCGGACAGAACAAGGGGATACTGATTGGTTTAAAGTCAGGAAAGGTATACATCAGGGTTGTATTCTTTCACCATACCTATTTAATCTGTATGCTGAACAAATAATCTGAGAAGCTGGACTACATGAAGAAGAACGGGGGATCAGGATTGCATGAAGACTCATTAACAATCTGCATTATGCAGATGACGCAACCTTGCTTGCTGAAAGTGAAGAGGACTTGAAGCACTTACTGATGAAGATCAAAGACCACAGCCTTCAGTATGGATTATACCTCAACATAAAGAAAACAAAAATCCTCACAACTGGACCAATGGGCAACACATCATGATAAACGGAGAAAAGATTGAAATTGTCAGGGATTTCATTTTACTTGGATCCACAATCAACAGCCATGGAAACAGCAGTCAAGAAATCAAAAGACACATTGCATTGGGCAAATCTGCTGCAAAGGACCTCTTCGAAGTGTTGAAGAGCAAAGATGTCACCCTGAAGACTAAGGTGCGCCTGACCCAAGCCATGGTATTTTCAATCACATCATATGCATGTGAAAGCTGGACAATGAATAAATTTTTTTAAGAAGAGTTGACATCTTTCAATTGTGGTGTTGCCGAAGGATATTGAATATACCATGGACTGCCAAAAGAACGAACAAATCTGTCTTGGAAGAAGTGCGGCCAGAATGCTCCTTAGAGGCAAGGATGGCGAGACTGCATCTTACGCACTTTGGATATGTTGTCAGGAGGGATCAGTCCCTGGAGAAGGACATCATGCTTGGCAGAGTACAGGGTCAGCGGAAAAGAGGAAGACCCTCAACAAGGTGGATTGACACAATGGCTGCAGCAATGAGCTCAAGCATAACAACGATAGTAAGGATGGCACAGGACCAGGCAGTGTTTCATTCTGTTGTGCATGGGGTCGCTATGAGTCGGAGCTGACTCGACGGCACTTAACACCAATAACAACAAGTGAAATAATGGCCATCCAAAGATGTCCACAGCCTAATTGCCAGAACCTGTGACTGTGTTACCTTACATGTAAAAGAGACTTTGAAGATGCACTCAAGGATCTCAAAATAGGGAAATTAGCCTGGATTTTCCAGGTGGACCCAAATGTAATCATAAATCTCCCCCTGAGAGGGAGGCAGGGGAATGGTCAAAGTCAGAAGACAGAGATGTTAGAATGGAAGCAGACGGTCAGAGTCAGAGTGAGCCTGGAAGATGTCACACTATTGGTCTAAAGATGGAAGAGGGGCTATAAGCCCAGGAATGCAGGAAGCCTCTAGAAGCTGAAAAAAGGCAAGTTTTCTCTCCTAGAACCTGTAGAGGAAGTGTGGTCCTGCTGACTTGACTGCAGCCCCGTGAAAATCCATTCTGGATTTCTGATCACTAAACAAACAAACAAAAAAAAAAACCATTGCCGATGAGTCAATTCCGACTCATAGTGACCCTATAGGATGGACCAGAACTGCTCCATAGTGTTTTCAAGGAGCACATAGTCTATTTGAACTGATGACCTTTTGGTTAGCAGTCAAGCTTTTAACCACTGTGCCACCAGCTAACCTCTATGACTATAAAATAACAAATTTCTATTATTTTAAGGCCACTCACTTTGTGGTAATTTGTGACAGCAACAATAGGAAACTAATACATCACCATCCTCCTCCTCATTTTCCAGATAAGGAAACTGAAGATAGAGAAGTTAAGTAACTTGCCTAAAGTTCACACAGCTGTTGGGGCAGATCCAGAATTCTAACACAGGCACTCCAACTACAAAGCCCACAACATCAGTCTTTCTTCTCTACCGCCTCCATCTGAATTTCCTTCCTCCTTTTTCACCTTTTTCCATCACTGGTTATCGTTGTTGTTAGGTACTGTCCAGTTGGTTCTGACTCTTAGAGACCTCATGTACCAGAATATGAAACACTGCCTGGTCCTGAACCATCCTCACAACTGTTGCTATGTTTGAACCCCTTGTTGCAGCCACTGTTTCAATCCATCGCACTGAGGGTCATTTTCTTTTCACTGACCCTCTGCTTTACCAAGCATAATGTCCTTCTCTAGGGACTGATCCCTCCTGATAATGTCCAAAGTACATGAGACAAAGTGTTGCCATCCTCGCTTCTAAGGGGCATTCTGGCTGTACATCTTCCAAGACAGGTTTGTTTGTTCTTCCGGTAGTTTGTGTTATATTCAACATTCTTCGCCAACATCATAATTCGAATGCATCAATTCTTCTTCACTCTCCTCATGCACTGGCCAGCTTTCACAGGCATTTGAGGCAATTGAAAACCTCTTGGGTCAGATGTACCTTAGTCTTCAAGGTGACATCTTTGCTTTTTAACACTTTAAAGAGGTCTTTCGTAGCTGGTTTGCCCAATGAAATACAATGATTTCTTGACTGCTGCTTCCATGGCTGCTGATTGTGGATCCAAGTAAAATTAAATCCTTGACAACATCAATACTTCCTCTGTTCATCATGAGATACTGGTAGAATTCTGAGAATTTTTGTTTTCTTTAAGGTGAGGTGTAATCCATACTGAAAGCTGTAGTCTTTGATCTTCATCAGTAAGTGCTTCAAGTCCTCTTCACTTTCAGCAAGCAAGGTTGTGTCATCTGCATATCACACATTGTTAATGAGTCTTCCTCCAATCCTGATGCCCTGTTCTTCTTCATATAGTCGAGCTTCTCGGATTATTTACTCAGCATACAGAAAGAATAAATTTGGTAAAAGGATACAACCCTGATGCACATCTTTCCTGATGTCCAGCAATATCCCCTTGTTCTGTTCAAATGACTGCCTCTTGGTCTACACAAAGGTTTTGCATGAATACAATTAACTGATTGCATGTTTGATCAATTTCAGATTGTAGAAGGTAAAAATCTTCATTTTCTTCATCTTTGGCATTAGTGGTTGGTGCATAAATTGGAATAATTGTTGTATTAAGTGTTTTTCCTTGTAGACTTACGTATATTATCTTATGGCTGACATTGTTATACTTCAGGATAGATCTTGAGATGTTATTTTTGACGATGAGTGCCATGCCATTCCTCTGCAATTTGTCATTTCTGGCACAGTAGTTCATATGACCGTCTGATATGGAATGGCCAGTACCAGTCCATTTCAGCTCGCTAATACCTAGGATATTGACGTTTATATGTTCCATTACATTTTTGACGACTTCCAGTTTTCCACATTCATATGTGTACATCTACATTCCAGTTATTAACGGATGTTTGTAGCTGTTCTTCTCATTTTGAGTTATGCCACATCACTAAACGAAGGCTCTGAAAGCTTTACTCCATCCATGTTTATTAAGGTTGACTCTACTTTGAGGAGGCAGTTCTTCCCGAGTCGTATTATGAGTGCCTTCCAACCTGAGGGGCTCATCTTCTGGCACTATATCAGATAATGTTCCATGGCTATTTTCTTTCACTGGCCATTTTTTTCAGAAGTAGACCACGAGGTCCTTCTTCCCAGTCTGTCTTAGTCTCAAGCTCCACTGAAACCTGTCCACCATGGGTGAGCCCTCTCGTATTTGAAATACTGCTTCCAGCCTCACAGCAACACGCAAGCCACCACAGTACGACAAACTGACAGATGACTGGTGGACTGGTTACTTGTATTCATTTTGCAAAACTATTTTAAGTACTTTATTCCTATTCTAAAGTAATACCAAAACCCAAAAAACAAATCATTTGCAGCTGAGTTGATTCCAACACATTCGACCTATGTGTGTCATTTTCGGTGGCTGATTTTTCAGAGGTAGATTGCCAGGCCTTTCTTCTCAGGCACCCCTGGCAGGGTGGTTCAATTCCCAACCTTTCAGTTACTAGTCAAGCACTTAACCATTTGAGTCACTTAAGGACTGTTCCAAAGCAATGCAACCCAGCATATTCTAGGAAGCAGTGATTTTCAAATTAAAAAAATATATATTTTTTCAAACAAAATCTTACATCGAATCCTCAATGTATAAAAGAAATCAAAGTAGTTCTGTTCTGAAGGGAAGGTGTTGGGGGTAAGGGGTAGGTACAGCCTGCCTTGCTACCTGCTCTCTACCCCCCATCTCCAGAGCCCCTCCAGAGGCCTCAGGCACAGTCTGACGCTGTTGAACCTTCTTCCGACCAACCACTTGGGAGCTGGCCACCTAGGTTCAGATGTGCAGAATAAGCTGCTACAAGGTGACACTTGGCTCTGTTTTTCCAGGAATGCTGATTAGTTCGTGCTGATTTATTCACATTAGCATTATGGTAATGTTATTGATATTTTCAAGGACTTTGAGATATCTTACATTTGCAATTTCTTTCAAGAATGACAAGAGAAAGAATGAGTTGACTCTGTCACCCTCAGTTTGAAGGAAGAAGTAATCAAGCTTCTTTCCAAATGTCATACTTTGACCCATTCAGGTTCCCTGGACATATTTCAAAATTATAATAGCTAAAGAGTCTCTTCTTCATATATGCCATTACAAACAACACTTTAAAACAGGTATTTCATCCTCTTTACAGGTTTAAAACTTGAGCCTTGGAGAAGTTAAATAACTTTGCCGAGGTCACAGAGTTGGAAAACGGCAGTGCAGAAGTCTGAACGCAGGTCAGTCTGTCTCAGAAATATATGCCCTTTGCAGATTTCACACCAAGTGGCATGTGTTGCACCTGGGGAAGAGCAAGCTATAAAACCCAGATCTGTCTCTTACTTGCCAAGTTACTTAATGTCTTGAAGCCAGTTTCTCAGGCATAAAACCAAGACAATAATAGCACTGTCTTAGTTATCTAGTGTTGCTACAACAGAAATACCACAAGTGAGTGGCTTTAACAATTTTTTTTTTTTTCCCCTCACAGTTTAGGGGTCTAGAAGTCTTAATTCAGGGCACTGGCTTAGGGGCAAGCTCTTTCTCTCTGTCTACCCTGGGGGAAGGTCCTTGTCTCTTTTCAGCTTCTGTTCCTAGGTTCCTTGGCATATGGCATGTATCCTCTCTTTTGTTTGTGCTTGCTGGCTTAACCTACTCTTTTGTATCTCAGAAGAGACTGACTTAAGATATACCCTAGACTAATACTGCATCATTAACATAACAAAGAAAACCCATTCCCAGATGGGAATATAAACACAGGTATAGGGATAAGGATTTACAACACATATTTTGGGGGGACACAATTCAATCCATACTGGTGCTTAGCACAGTTTCTGGAACAAAGTGACCAATGCATGTTTTTAACCATGATTATTTTTAATAAGTTAGAGTTATAAGTTAATTTCCTCAGTCATTTTACACTACTCCTTATTTCATCCAGGGTCATGTCCAGAGAAATTTTAGTATGCAAAAGGTAAGGGCAAGTTGTGAACTGAGACAAGTAACTTTGGAGACTCGCTCTGTGTACATTCAGGACTTGTACATTCCTACTGAACTAGTTTTATGCTTAGAAAATATCAAAAGGTCTTTTAAGTTCATCTTGAAGCTGTAGCTTGGTTCCTTCTGAAATTATTTACCTCAGTATGAAATATCTCCAGAGAAAGGGATTTTAAAGCTTTCTGTGGTAACTGATTTGAATGTCAGACTTGGATTGACCCAAAGTCATAAGCACAGTGCCTTATATTTCAACTGGGGCTCAAGTTCAGGAATACACAAAATACAATCTAGGCTCTTTCTACAGACACCTGGGCTCTTTTCACAAAGGGGCTTCTTAAACTGTAGCTGATATTCTTCCTCCTAAATCAATGCTCAAGGCTTTTCATTCTTTCTTACGAATGTCTCACCTTAAATGCCATATAATCTGTCTACTCTGTTTACTCTCACTCTCTCTCTCCCTATATGTATATTTCTTTTTTAGAGCTGCAGAACTTGGTAAAGAAGTGGTTTACTGCAAATTGAGCCCTGTTAGCGGATCTACAGCTGCTAACCAAAGGGTTGGCAGTTCAAATCCACCAAGCGCTCCTTGGAAACTCTATGCAGCAGTTCTACTCTGGCCTATAGGGTCGCTATGAGTCGGAATCGACTCGACGGCATTGGGTTTTTTGGTTTAGCAGAGCAAGTGGTGATGGTACTTAGGGGGTGAACTTAACTGCTTGCAGTAAGAAAACTTCTAGACTGGAAATAAGGAGAAAGAGTCTAGATCAGGCGACTTCATTTAGTGTTTATCTGGCCTTAAGCAAACCAATGAAAAGGGTGTGATGATGTTATGGATTGAACAGTATACCCCAAAAAGGTATGCTGAAGTCTTAAACCCCGTACCTGTAAATATGGCTCTGTTTGGAAATAGGACTTTTTTTCTGTTATGTCAATGAGTCCACACCTCAGTACAGTGGGTCCTGATCCAACTCCCTTCTGAGTGGTGTTTCATTAAAAGAGCAGAACAGACACAGACAGCTACACACGGGGGAAGACACCATGTGAGAATCCACCTATAAGCCAAGGGATGCCAAGAAATGCACAGGGCTACTGACAAGTAAAGGAACTCTGGTGGCACAATCATTAAGCACTGGGCTACTAACCAAAAGGTTGGCAGTTCAAACCCACCAGCCACTCTGGAGGAGAAAACACCTGGTCATCCGCTCCCGTAAAGATCACATCCTAGGAAACCAATTGGGGCAGTTCTACTGTGTCATACAGGGTCTCTAAGTTGCAGTCCACTTGATGGCACACAACATCAACTGATGAGTAAGGATTGTCTCCCAGGGCCGACAGAGAGACAGAGAATAGCCCTGAAAATGCCCTGAATTTGGACTTCTAGCTTCCAGAACTGTGAGAAAACAAATCTTTGTTCTTTAAAGCCACGCACTTGTAGTATCTTGTTAAGCAACCCTAGAAAACTGATAGATGACAACTGCCCTTTTACTTCATAGGCGTGTTGTGACAATCAAGTGAGATAATGTTAAATAAAGTGCATCAGTGACTGTAAAGTGCTATGTAACAGGTGCTTCCACAAGGGAGGATCTTTGATGCCAGCAAGGTTAAGGTGTTTGACATAATATTTCAACAGCATGCCCACAGGCACTCCAACTTCCCAAGTTCTTTCCACCCCCTGCAGAATGGGGTTTGCTTTGAGATATGCTCCTTCTGATGAGCACCCAGCTTACTGAGACACAGAGATGGAACTTGGTCAGTTTAGGGACAGAGTCTAACCTTGGAATTCCCACGTTTATGGAGCTGATTTCCTCCTTGAACCCGGGGTCCATCTTTGCATGATGCAGCAACTTTCTTGGCTGCTGCCACAAGCACTGGTGTTAAGGAAGGTGCTGAAGACAGTCTTGGGTGGGGCAAAGGCTGTTCTACAAGGATACCCTCGTCACTGCTCTGGGCAGGGCATCCATCCCATGGCAGCCCTTCTGGAATGTCCAACTTCTCACACTCTCTTTATTCTGGCATAAAGGTGGGGCTGCTTTTCCTTTCCTTCTGAAATATTACTATATCGTCAGCCACTCTCTCTTGGACACCAAGTAAACCAAACCAAATCCACTGCCATCAAGTTGATTCGGACTCATAGGAACCTTACAGGAGCCCTAGTGGTGCAGTCGTTAAAACAGTCAACTGCTCACCAAAAGGTTGACAGTTTGAACCCACCAGCCATTCTGTGGGAATAAGATGTGGCAGTCTGCTTCCATAAAAACTTACGGCCTTGGAAACCCTATGGGGCACTTCTACTCTGTCCTTTAAGGTTATTATGAGTTGACACCAAGTAGGACCTACTAAAACCCCACCTCTTCCCTCCTAGGGATCCAGAGTCTCCTTATATCACTTGGGGACATTGCAGCACTTCTCTTCTTTTAGCACTGCCTTGAGAACTCTATGCAGCATTTCTACTCTGCACACATGGAGTCACCATGAGTCCGAATCAACTTGACAGCAACTAACAACAGCAACAGCACTAGGTAGACAGGAAACCCTGTGGAGCATAGTTCTAACCTGAAGCACATGGGGGCACCATGAGTCGACTTGATGGCAACTAGTTGTTTGGTTGGTTTTTTAGGAAACCAAAGGGTGTCTTTGTGGTCTCCCTTTCTCTAGGGGAAATGGGGCTCTCTTTTCTATCACTAGACCCAAACTCATCCCAATTCCTCTCCCTTCCTTCACCTCCCTTTGGCACTCTGAGGGGTTTACCCTTCTCCTGTAGTTCAGTCATAACCTGCAGACATACCCATTCCCCACTCCAACACTAGACCCTTGCTACCAAATTTCAACTGTGAATTGTCATTGTGATTACTGTCATCATTGCTGCAATTCAAAAATCACCACGGAGTTGGATGCTGCATGCAGCAAAGTAAAACATGTCACAACATTATTTTTCTATTTCCTACATTAAAATAAAACAATAACCAAAAACATAAAATCATAAAAATTGGGAGAAGAAAGAAAAGTCTTAATAGGTAAAAATAGACAAAATGTATCAAGGGCTAGCTATGTGCCAGGCATCAAAAGCATTTTGAATGGACTATATCATTTAATCCTCCATACAGACCAGTAAGTATTATTATTAGCTCCATTTAATAACTGATCGAACTGAAACTTTGAGACGCTCTATCACCCCATGTTACACAGCTAATAAGTAGAAGAACCAGGGTTCAAATCCTTACACTGCACCACCTTCTGTGCAGTCATCAAGCCGTGGCCTTTCATTCCACACTGACAGCTGAGTATGTGCATGAGGAAACAGTGACTCTGAATTAATACAGATACAAGATAGAGCTCCATAAAGACTTACAATCCCATGAGGAAGATGAAATTAAAAACTTTCCTTGAGACCAAGGAAAAGCCAATATTCAGTTAAATAGTGATTCATAATAATGAAAGTAGCAGCAAATACATTTGTTCCTTGGTATCCATGGGGGATTGGTTCCAGAATCCCTATGGATACCAAAATCCAAGGACACTCAATTCCCTTATATAAAATGGCATAGCGTTTGCATTTTGTTGGGTTTTTTTATCCATGGGGGATTGGTTCCAGAATCCCTATGGATACCAAAATCCAAGGATACTCAATTCCCTTATATAAAATGGTGTAGCGTTTGCATATAACCACATGCATTCTCCTGTATACTTAAATCATCTCTAGATTACTTATCATGCCCAAACCAAAACCAAAAACCAAACCCATTGCCATCGAGTGGATTCCAACTCATAGCGACCCTACAGGACAGAGCAGAACTGCCCCATTGAGTTTCCAAGGAGTAGCTGGTGGATTCGAACTGCCGACCTTCTAGTTAGCAACCTGAGCTCTTAACCACTGCGCCACCAGCGCTCCTTATAATACCTAATACACTGTAAATGCTAAGTAAACAGTTGTTATACTGTGTTGTTTAGGGAATAATGACAAGACGTGAGGTGAGCAATGCTCAAACGAGTGCTGGAGCAAGAGACTGAGAATCTGTGAAATGGCGGGAGGCTACAGCAGGGGATGCCTAAACATTCCTTCACTGGTATGGATTCAGCATAGTGGTTGGCACAGGGCAAATTCAAGTCTTGCTTTTTTGGAATTTTTTTTCCCCCGAATATTTTCGATCCACAGTTGGTTTAATCTGTGGATACGGAACCCGCAGATACAGAGGGCTGACTGTATCTTAGCATTTCTTCATATCTTGTTCTTCATTGTATTTGCCTCTAAAGTACTAAAAAGTATTGTTGTGCTTAAAAGGTTTGTTCATTTATATCCTTTTAATAGAAGCACGTAATTGGCCAGACTATAAGCCTGCTACTACTATTGGTAACCACTGCCCACCTGTTAGTTTGTTGTACGGTAGAGGCTTGTGTGTTACTATGATGCTGGAAGTATGCCACTGGTATTTCAAATACCAGAAGGGTAACCCATGGTGGACAGGTTTCAGCACAGTGTCCAGACTAAGACCGGGAAGAAAGACTCAGTGATCTACTTCTGAAAATTAACCTATGAAGCCCTTATGGATCACAGGAAAATACTGTGCAGTATCATCCTGAATGATGAGCCCCCTAGGTTAGAAGGCACTCAAAATACACAGTGGTGGCAACAATGGACTTGAGCATACCAGAGATTGTGGAGATGGTGCAAGACTGGACGATGTTTTGTTCTGTTTTAATAGGGTCCCCATGAGTCAAACCTGACTCGATGACAACTAACAACAGCTATTCGTAAGCCGTTAAGGTTCTAATACAATATTAAATTTGACATGATTGTTTTATCACCCCATTGTGTTTCAGAATCTTTGTGTCCATCTGAGATATAATGAATAAGTATTCCTTATAGAAAAAAAAAAAAAAAAAACTCACAAAACTCAACATTTCTAAATGCTTGGAGAAGAACCCAGGCCCAAGAACCTACGACCTCACTTCCTTGCAGAAGATGCCTGCCTTCCCTAGGCCATCTCTCGCTTCCAGACTTCCCACAGCCCTTTTATATATGTCTGCTACTAGTTAATGGGAGCTTTCAGGCAGTGACACAGTGGCAATTACATTACTGCATTCTTCTAATACAGCTTTTAAAATGGATCATAGCTCTTTGAGTAGAAATGTTGTTATAAGGCCCTCAAACCACCCCCCAATCGGTTTCACTAAATTTAAAGAGAAAATACTACAAGTGCAGTAATTTTTTTCTGCTCATGAATCTCTATTTTGAAACACACATCCTTTTAACTTGCAAACAATGAAATAATGAGGAAACTCTTCATTAGAAGGATGAGAGGCTGGTATTGATAAAAGTGCCTCCATCAATAACATGGATTAACGGCCTGCCATAGTATTTGGGGTCCCCCTTCTCTTGTGCTCACATTTACAGACTTGAAGTGAGTAACATCATCAATAGGCCTCATTTACAGGCTGGCAGCAGGTCGCTCCACCAAAAGCATGAGTGATGATTAGTTCATTTGAAGAAGAGGAGGTTTAGTGCTGACAGCTGGCGAGCTCAGCCATCAGAGAAGCACACTGATTCTCAAAAGAAATAAAGAGTGCATTCATGTTGTTTTTATTTTCCCTTCAAAACTCTTTTTCAAGGGTGGGCTATAAGGGAGGCCACGCATGCTGTTAAACCAAATGATAACTGCCACCAAACAACCTAGTCTGGACTCATTTCCGTTGTGCACTGAATCATCAGAATCTGTCACTTCCATTTGGTTCCTTCCCTTCACTATTCATGGCTTTTTCTCTCCAAGAGAAGAAGTTAGAAAAGTCTTTATTCTCCCATTCAAATTCATTTAGCACATTTTTACTAAGTGCCTACTATGAGTCATGGAGCCCCCTGTTAATGCAAATGGTTAATAATCAACTGCTAACCAAAAGGTTGGTGGCTCAAGTCCCCCCAGAGGTGCCTGGGAAAAAAGGTCTGGTAGTCAACTTCTGAAAAATCAGCCACTGAAAACTCTATGGAGCACAGATCTACTCTGATATCCATGAGGTCACCATGAGTCAGAATCGACTCCATGGCAACTGGTTTTCCTGGTACAATGAGCAGTAGCAGGCCCACAGAATGCAAAGGTAAACGAGACATTGTTCCTGTCTTCAAAATATCACAGTAGAGTAAGGGAGAGATTTAGAGAGAAGTTGCATTAACACGTTCCTGGGTGGTACAATCATTTAATGTGTTCAACTGCTACCTGAAAGGTTAGAGGTTCAAGCCCATCGAGAGGCATCTTGGAAGAAAGACCTAGAGACCTACTTCTGAAAATAATTAGCCATTGAAAACTCTGTGGAGTACAATTCTACCTTGACATACAGGGGGTTGCCATGAGTTGTAATCAACTCAACAGCAATTGGTTACTAGTTGCAATAACAAAGGTGCGTAACACATACAGAGAAAGAACCAAGGAGGAAGTGATGGACCCTACTTGGGTGGGTGAAGAGAGTCAGGGGGGAGATGTTTTCTCAGCCAGTTGTTGACGTGCACTTGGTATACTTTCAGGAATGAAGGTCGTTCCTGCAGCAGGAGCAGCATGTACCAATGCCCGGAGGCCTCCTGTAATTACAACGTTCAGGGTGCTGCAGGTAAAGGAAGAGAGAAAGGAGTCTGGACACGTTGTTGGCAGGGACAAGGTAATGGAAGGGCATGTTAAGGAGCTTATATGTTACCTTGCAAGTAACAAAAGGCTTTTGAAAAATTTTAGCAGAAAAATAACCCCAACCTATTTGGGCTTTAGAAAAATCATTCCTGTTGCAGTGTGGAGAGTGAAATGAAGAATGGTTTTACGGATACAGTTAGAAGCCTACTCCATAGCCCAGGCATTGGCAGGGGAGGAGGATGAGGGTAAACCAAGGGGTAAAGAAAAATGATAAAATGTTTAGGACTTAATAACAGAATAAAGAGGAAGGCATCAGGGTTGAGGCTCCGGTTCTAGGCTTGGGTGCGTTGAGTTGGAGATAAAGAATCCAGCAGGAGAAGCAATTTGAGGGAAAAGGCACTGAGTTGATCCTTTCCAGGATAGCAAATGAAAAAAAAAAAATTGCCATCGAGTCAATTCTAACTCATGGTGACCCCATGTGTTACAGAGTGGAACTGCTCCATAGGGTTTCCTTGGCTATAGTCTTTATGGAAGCAAATTGCCAGGCCTTTCTTCTGCAGTGCCTTTGTGTAGGTTCAAACCACCCACATTCAGGTTAGCAGTCAAGCACAAACTGCACCACACAGGACCTAGAACAGCAATAAGTGAGGCATAAGAAATACTCTTCTTCATTTATTAATCTGTTTTTGCATACCATTTGTGCAACTACACCTTTTAGAGAACCAGTTTTAAAAACTTAAAAGAATACTTCAAGTATTTCAAAATGAGAAAACTTAGTGGGTAATGAGTAAAACAGTTAACAGAGAGATGAGGCTGGGCCATCAGGATTACATTAATGAAACAGGACTCTGCGTGCCTGGAGCCAACCCAGGAGATGCAAAACTTGGATCAGACAAGAATCCTGCCAGGATGCTCAGCACACTCATTCATGCGTGGGGACAAATCAACTTAGACATAATAAAGCCACAGAACTGGATTAGGGATGTTTGGGATCAGTGACTGGGTTAAAATAACAGGAGAGGCAAACACAAGGACAGAGCATCACCTGAGAAGGGGGCATGGCATACTTTGGTTTGGCTTGAAAAAAATAAGCAAGGGAGTCGGGTAATTCTTTCTAGTTCTGTAATAGCAGTGCCTGGGCAAGTGAGAAAATGGAAGAGGTTAAAAAAAGAAAAGCCCACTGAATCAGAAAGGATGACAGAGGAGGCATAAGGATAACAGAACTGTCAGGGTAAAATACCGGGGTCCTAGATGAGGGCAGCCTCCCATGAATAAAGGTCAATTTTAAACTGCACTGAGTAAGACACTTTAAAGGGCCAGGCAGAGTGGATGCAGAAATCATTAGCTGCCTGGTTCACAAATACTACAAGAACTCTGCCACAGACTTGAAAATTTCATATCAAACAGCAATGAAATCAAGATACTAAGTGCTGGTTACTGAAATAATGAGACTTCCTGTAATATGGCTATTGCTATGAAAGAAAATTAGACTAATTTGGATTTAATTCCCAAAAGACTCATATTTGAGGTAAAAATACAAAAGAAAACATCAAGAAAAAATGGAAATGCTTGCATTACTGAAGAAAAGGAAAAAGAGTTCTCCCATTCAATGTCAGTAAATAATGGACTTTTGGAATAACTTAACATGCAAAATTGCCAAGTAAGTGACTCTGGAGTCCCTAATGAACCTATTAGATACCACAGTGGAAAAGTAATAAAATTACGTAGGCACACATGACTCCCTCCTGTGTCACCTGCTTATGAGGCCAACCTGTAACAGATACAATTCTATAGGATGAGGATTTTCCAAAGAGCTTAATTCTGCAGGTGAATAACATGTAATATCCATTTCTTTGTTTTAAACATACATTTTCCAACATCCATGCTTTGGTCTATGCATATATGTATGAGATTATACATAGACTCACCACAGTCATGTAAGAAATGCCTGAAAAATTCAGTGACTTCAGTCAAGTCTGAGTTACACAGCATAAGAAACAAGGAGAAATGTCCCCAAAGGGACAAGCTTGGACTTCAAAAGCCAAAAACAGGATAGCAATCCATGGCACAGTCGATTCCTGAAACAGCTCAGGTTGCAGTCTGATTAGGTGACAGCTTACCTGGGAGGGTAGGACACCCACCAGTACAGACTGAGGGGGGGATATGGAGACAGCTCAGTTCAACGAGTATTAATTTTGCACTTGCTCTGTGCAAGGCACTTTGCTGGGTGCTTCAAGTTAATGGAGAGGCTAGACGGATACCCATTCATCAATCCCTGTACCAATCTTCTCCTCTTATGCCCCTATTTATCCTTTTTATATTGGGTAGTGTATTAGATACATAACCAAAAAACCAAAACCAAGCCCGCTGCCATCAAGTCGATTTCAACTCATAGCAATCCTACAGGACAGAGTAAAATTGCCCCCATAGAGTTTCCAAGGAGCGCCTGGCAGATTTGAGCTGTTGACTTTTTGGTTAGCAGCTGTAGCTCTTAACCACTACACCACCAGGGTTTCCAAACAGATACATAGCTAGCATATATAATCCATAAGGCTGCAAACACAATACAATTTAATCCATGACCAAAAGTGTAGGGAAATGATTTTAGCTTATTTAGTTATTGGCATTTCCAGGTTTTAGCCCTGCATTGCTATTCGGCAGTTTATGCATACAAATTCCCTCCCATCAAGTCCATCAACACCTCAAGCCACAGCTACCCCAACTACAGAGAATAAAAAGGCTCCTCAATGTATAATTTAAAGAAAAGTTCGACTACTTGCAAATTTAAAATAAAATAAGCTTCTGATACTGACCTCTAACTAAAGCAAACGTGAGGGGATTTCAATCTTCATTATCTTGAGTACAGAGCAATGGAGGTTATTCTTATTAAGGGACAATGATAAGTTTATAAGTTTGGGCTTGTCGCTTTAATCGCTAATGAAATTGTGAAAATGTAACATTTTTACTGTTAATCTGCTGGGGAAATGATAGAAAACAATGTTAAGAGGGAGCTTTAAAAGGAGAATATTTGTCCTAGACAAGATCAGGGAAAGAACACGATCATTCGACGACGACGACAGGAAGAGCTGCATTGTTAATGAGGCATATGTAAAATTTTTCCAAGCTGATTGGTTGACATTTTTCTTGCAGTGATGTTATTATTCACCTTGCAAAGTGAATTCATTTTACAACACCAGGGATTAGCATTAAACCTGAAGCACCTAAGATTTTTCACTACTGTTTAAACTGAAACCAAAATGAATACCTACTAAAAACGGCATCTAATGACAACAACAAATGGTCCTCCAGTGCCCAACTGATATACACACAAGCCCAACGTGCCTTTTCTTTCTTTTCTGTTTTTATGCTGATTCAGCTACTTCTTTTTAACTGGCTTAAAAAATTTTTTTTAATCATTTTAAAATTTAATTGAGTTGTTTGATGTAATACAGGCTGTCTAATTAAATTTGACTTTCAAATAACAAATAATATTTTAGTATAAGTATGTCTCAAACACTGCATGAGCTATATTTCCACTTTAAAAGTATTCATGGTTTACCTGAAATTCAAATTTAACTGGGTGTTCTGTATTTTTATTTCCAAAATCTGTCGCAGCTAAGCTTCCAAGGATTTCAGGGAAATTCGCAGGTAGGGGCAGAAGGTAAAAAGGAACTGAAACTTCAAATCCGAGTGGCTGGCAAACCATGGGTGCTTCCCATGTGTTAGTTTCTTCCTCCTTCCCTTGTTAATTTTCCATTCTTCTAGGTTTAAGGAATACCAAGAAGTTTATGTCCCTGTCCTCAGGAAGCATACTACTAATAAAACCAATACAATCATATGATGAAAGATGACATCATTTCCATCCACATGTCAAGTTAATTAAACACACACATATTCAAAATACTTTAAAAATATGCAAAGGACCAAAGTTTTCTATAATTATCATTTTGTTAATTGTTGTTGTGTGTCATCAAATTGATTTCCCCTCGTAGCAACCCTATAGGACAGAGTAGAACTGCCCCATAGGGTTTCCCAAGCTGTAATCTTTAGGGGGGGGCTTGGTGGTGCAGGGATTAAGCGCTCTGGTGTGCTATGGCTGCTAACGAAAAAGGTCTGCAGTTCGAATCCACCAGCCACTCCTTGAAATTCCTATGGGGCAGTTCTACTCTGTCCTAGAGGGTTTTTATGAGTCAGAATTGACTCAATGGCAATCGGTAAACTTTAGGGGAAAGATCACCAGGTCTTTTCTCCTGCGGAGCTGCTAGTGGGTTCAAACGGCCAACCTTTCAGTTAGCAGCCTGGCGCTTAACCATTACACCACCAAGGCTTTTTATAATCATCACAGCCCCGACAACTTTCATCTGGCAAAGTCAGATCAGTAGTGATTTCACTACTCTCTTCCACTGATGCTACTCCCAACTTGGAGATTAATTTCAAGTGCTCTGATATACGTTCCCTTACTAAGAACAGAGGAGCCCTGGTGGCAGAGTGGTTTAAGCGCTTGGCTGCTAACTGAAAGGTTGGTGGTTCAAACCCACCAGCCACTCCACCTGGGAGAAAGATGTGGCAGTCTGCTTCTGTAAAGATTTACAGCCTTGGAAAGCCTGATTGCTACCAGAATTTTCCTCAAAAAAGAGGATGGTGAGACTTCACCTCACTTACTTTGGACATGTTATCAGGAGGGACCAGTCCCTAGAGAAGGGCATCATGCTTGTTAAAGTAGAGGGTCAGCAAAAAAGAGGAAGACCTTCAATGAGGTAGATTAACACAGTGGTTGCAACAACGGGCTCAAGCATAGGAACAACTGCAAGGATGGCACAGGACGGGGTAGTGTTTCCTTCTGTTGTACACAGCATGGCTATGAGTCAGAACTGACTCAACAGCACCTAACAACAACAATAATCTCTAACACTCAGTTGATATAATTTCCTTAACTCAATTACGCATATGTCCTCCTTTCTCAACAAGATCTATCCACCAGTTCTAAACTGCATATCCAATTGTCTCCTTAATATTTCCACTTGAATGTATCAGTAACCCTAATATCAACAAGCCCATACCAAACTCAAGGCTTTATCCCACAAATCAAAGCCTCTTCTGGTTTTCTTGGCCCCTGTAAGTCAGAAATCTGTCACTACCTAAGTAACACAATCTACCATGTAATTCAGTTGACTTTATCTCCTAGGGATCTCTGAATCCACCAACATCTTGCTGTTTCTACCACCAACTCAGTCCAGCATGTCACCCCTGGACATTTACTTCAAAAGCCTTCTAAGGGTCTCGTAAGAGTCACTATGGTCCACCTCTTGTTCCTTCTCCATCCTGACCTAAAATCCTTCAGAGGTTCTATTTTTTTTTAAACATTTTATTGTGTTTTAGGTGAAAGTTTACACAACAAATTAGTTTTCCATTCAGCAATTTATACACAAGATTTTCTGTGACACTGGTTGCTATCCTCGCAATGTGCCAACACTCTCCCCATTTCCACCCTGCGTTCCCCATTTCCACCCTGCTTTCCCCATTTCCATCCCTTCAGTTTCCCTGCCCCTCCTTGCCTTCTCATCTTTGCTCTTGGGCAAATGTTGCCCGTTTGGTCTCTCATAGTTGATTGCTTTAAGGAGCATATTTCTCACTAGTGTTATTGTTTGGCTGAAAGGTGACCTCTGGAAGTGGCTTCAGTTCCAGGTTAAAAGGGTATCTTAGGGGACAGTCTCAGGGGTTTCTCCAGTCCACTAAATCTGGTCTTTTTAAGAATTTGAGTTTTGTTCTACATTTCTCTCTCATTCTAACGAGGACCTTCTACTGTGCCTCTGGTTAGTGTGGTCAGTTGTGGTAGCCAAGCACCATCTAGTTCTTCCGGTCTCAGGCTAGAAAGACTGTGGTTCGTGTGGGCCATTAGTCCTGTGGCCAATTTCTTCCTTGAGTTTTTGGTTTCCTTCACTCCCCTTTGCTCCAGATGGGAAAAGACCAATAGTTGTATCTTAGATGGCCGCTCACAAGCTTTAAAAATTCTAGACGCTACCCACCAAACTAGGATTAAGAACATTATGAACTACGTTATGCCAATTGACCTAGATGTCCCCTAAGACTATGGTCCTTAGGCTTCAAGCCCAGTAATTAGGTGTTTGGGTATGTCTAAGAAGTTTCCATAACTGTGCCCCCTATGTGTTCTATTATACATATGAATATACATACAGCACATACAAATATGTACATACAAATGCCCACAACTATACCTATGCATGTGCATGTACTGCCATATGCTCTCTCACACCCATATAGAATCTATATCTCACAAATTTCTGGTTGCTATTACTGTTGTTGCAGAATTGTATATGTTATTTACCCTAGTTGTCCTTTATTCTTGTGGGCCTCTCAGTGTCTCCATTTACCTCAGTCACGTTTTGCTGATTTCCCCCATACTGTATATTGCCTTTCCTTTTACCAGTCAGAGGTTTCCCATTTTCTTAGGCTAAAGACTCAGTTCTATAATGTAGTCTATGAACTCCTTAAAGGTCTGGCTCCTTTCTATTCCTCTAGCCACAGTTGCATCATGCTCCTGCTAACCACACACTGCATCCACACACATTGACGTTTTCACTGTTCAGTGGAAGTTCTATGCTTCCTCCCACCACAGGCTCTTCCCATAGGCTCTTCTTCTGCTTGGCACATCCTTCTCCTACCCCCTGCACCTAGTTAATGTGGACTCTACATACTAGCTTAGTCATCATTTCCTCAAGGGAGCTTTCCCAGTTCTCTCAAGTTGAATTCTGAGAGCATCTTGTACCCCTCCTTCTTAATATTTACTAGAGTTATGATCTTATATTCATTATATATTTTCTTTCTTAAAATCTATCACTCTCATTAGACTAAACATTCCATCAGGGAAATTACATTATCCATGTTAAAAAAAAAAAAATTACCACTTATTCCCACTGTCTGGTACATAGTAGATGATTGGTAATTAACCAAATGAACAAATGAATGGTGACAGGTCATTTAAAATATTAATTGATGATTATAGTTATTATTTAATGCTAAAACCCATATCAGTAGATAAAAGTTAAAATTTTTAAAACGAAAGATAATGTTAAAGGCCTTTCACCAATTTATATACCCCATATACATGACAAATTCTATAAGTAACAATTTTTTATTGTTGTAAAAAATATATATATAACAAAATATTGCTAATTCAACATGTTTCAGGTGTGCAATTTAGTGATGTCGATTACACTAATCATGCATAACTAACAATTTTTTAATCAGTTTTCCAAAGCTTCTAGAAAAACTTTCTAGAACTGAGCGCACTATAGGTACAAGCTGAGCATCTTAGCACTTTTCTCTAGATCTAGAATTGATACAGCATATGTCAGCTGTTTTTGTTCAGAGTTACCTTTCCAAATGCAATAAAAAAAAAAACCCTTTGCCGTCGAGTCGATCCTGACTCATAGCAATCCTACAGAACAGAGTAGAACTGCCCAATAGAGTTTCCAAGGAGCACCTGGTAGATTCAAACTGCCTATCGTTTGGTTGGTAGCCATAGCACTTATCCACTTGCAATAGTCACTTCAAATAATAATGAATAAATAGACACAGTAGTAGTCTGATACCAAAAAAAGAAAAGCCAAACCTAATGCTGTCAAGTCCATTCCAACTCATAGCTACTCTACAGGGTAGAGTAGAACTGTCCCACATAGATTCCAAGGAGCACCTCGTGGATTCGAACTGCCAACCTTTTGGTTACCAGCTGTAGCTCTTACCCACTACACCACCAGGGTTTCTGATAGGACATTTAAATTAGAACTTTTCTTCTTGATAGTTACATTTTAGGTCTTACCGTCATGCATGTATAACTTGTCATTTGTTCCCTTTCTACTAAAAAGATGTCAATTGCAAGGACCCTAATGAACACCTTAAGTCAATTCCAGTTATATGATTTGACTTTATTTGGCAAATTAAGTAATGGCATTTAGCTTTAATTAATCAGATGTTGTTATTCATTATGCATACTTATCTGTATCATTAATATGAGCCCTGAAGGTAAAATGGGTAAATTTATTTGAATATAAAGAGTAGGGTTTCAGGCAGACATCTTAAATTTGATGATCATGTCTTACAATGAAAATGATCTGTTCAGAAAATTCTTGCTTCCTAGGAACGCTATGAGCTAGTATTCTGCTTTAGAATGTGTGCGACACTTCAGTCAAAATGATAAACATTCTCAAGATACAATGTGGTATGTTAATAACTCGTTTCAATATTAAAATTTTCCCAAAGTATTTAAATTATGGAAATAGGCTATGAGTATACGTTTTCATTTCTTTTCTGTTGCTGCATTATCATCTTTTTAAATAAAACATTTATTTAAGAGGTAGCAAGTGAGTTTACCTGCTCATAGGATTTGTCATAATTCCCCTCGTTAACTTGAAAAAATTTTATTTCATTAAAAGATAGAACCAGTCATGAGCAATAAGATTTGCATCACATATGAACTTTCAAAGGCCTGGATACCAATATCATCTATATCAATATTAACGGCCTTTGGGGAAACACATACGGGCCAACTTGAAAGCAAAGTTCTTTGCAATACCCCTGATTTAGTGCTTTTCTTCCTAAATCTTTAATCATTTCTTCTTCTCCTCCTCTCCTTTCTTCCCTCCTTCTTTTTCTTTCTTCCTTCCTTTCCTCCTTCTCCTCTTTCTCCTGCTCCTCCCTCCCTTCCTTCCTCTTTTTCCTTCTCCTTCTTTCTTTCTTTGCAATCATCTTCTGGTCTCAATCTATTCTTTCAGTTAGCCAATCATTCACTATTCAATAAGAACATACTGAGTACTTCCCTCTGTGGTGGACATTATACCAGGCCCTAGGGGATGAAACAGCAAATGAGACAGAAAATAGCTCTGTCTTTGGGAAGTTCACAGTCTAAAGGAGTGACCAACTATTAAGCAATTATAACTCACCATGGGAGATGCTATGGTAAGGTGCTGTGAAAGCAATTAGGAGGGAAAATAACCTGAGCCCAGGAGTCAGGAAGGCCTTCTGGAAGATGTGACATCTAAACTGGCATAAAAGAATTAGCCAGATGGGCATTCCACTAACAGATATTATCTGAACCCTTAAATAAACGATGAAATCTAATTCATCTTCTTCCCTTGTAAACATCCCACCCCCAGTCAATTTTTAACTTATTTCAATGTTACTTTGTCACTCAGGTTTAAAATTTTAAGTTACTTTAAACAGAAAGAAAGCTTATTTAGAGTAAAAATGTGGGTTCTCTAGCTCCACCTGGCTCCTGACTGACCTTTGTGTCTGATTAAGGAAGTTAGGTCTTGTCATGGATTGAATTATGTTCCCCCAAAATATATGTCAACTTGGTTAGGCCATGATTCCCAGTATTGTGTGGTTTTCCTCCATTTTGTGATGATAATTTTATGTTAAAGAGGATTAGGGTGGAATTATAACACCCTTACTAAGGTCACATCCCTGATCCAAGGTAAAGGGAGTTTCCCTGGAGTGTAGTCTGCACCACCTTTTATCTTATAAGAGATAAAAGGAAAGGCAATTGAACAAAGCTGGGGCGGGGGGAGGGGACCCACAATGAAAACAGTGCCGGGAGTAGGGCTCATCCTTTGGTTCTTGCATGGAGAAGCTTCTAGTCCAGGAGAAGACTGATGACAAGGACCTTCCTCCAGAGCTGACAGAGAAAGCCTTTCCCTGGAGGTGACGCCCTGAATTTGGACTTCTAGCCTACTAGACTGTGAGAGAATAAATTTCTCTTTGTTGAAGCCATCCACTTGTGGTATTTCTGTTATAACAGCACTAGATGACTAAGACAGGTCCCCAGACTATAAACGAGGAACGGCACCTAATGAACTCCTATACACTTCACGTCTCCTTTTTCTCATATTCCCTTACATGGACCAGGGCTTCTGTCTTTCTTTAACCAATCTCCCCTCTGGTTACCTACATGTGCTCTGGGTTGTACAGTATAAGTATCTCTATTAGACTGAGACTGAAAAGGGACTTTAACAATTATCTGGTCCGATCTCTCTCATTTTATAGACCAGAAAATTGTGGCACAGAAAGATTGAGTCACTAGGTCAGAATTACCCAGCCAGGGACCGACTGAGCCAGAAAATCGGTCTGGAATTCTCATGTTAAATCTGTGAATTTTCCTAGTCTGTTATCTTCATTATGTCTTCATTCACTAGTCCAGAGTCTTCATTACCTCTCACCTCTTGCCTGCTCAGTGTCTCCAAACTCCAATCCACCCTACACACTGTTGCCAGGTTCATCTTCCTACAGCACTGACCTAGGTCACTTCTCTGCCCCCAGGATCTTTAGTGGCCCTCAAGATACCATCTCCTCTCCCCAGGATAAGTCTTCTGCTTGAACAGGCTACAACTGCACACATCAGTCCTGAGATCACTCATACCTGCTCCTTCCTGCTAAGGAGCTGTGCCCTCCTCTCCTATCTGGACTTTCTTGTATGTCCTAGATAACTGACCTTATGTCCCTACCTTCTCCACAAAGCCTTCACAGGTCACTCCAGCCTGCATTGATTCCTCTCTCTAAACATCTACTCTCCCACTTGTTTTGCAATCTTCTTTTATAACCTAGAGCTTTAATTTGTATTATTCTTGTTTCGATGATGATGTTACAAATTCTGGTAGACCTTGAAATTCTTTATTTACCCACCCTCTTTCCCACCCACTGTATAGCAGTGTGAGGCCCAAACTTCTTGCTGAATCAAATGAAAATGAAGGCACACATTTTTTACCTAGCTCCTAAAAGGCATGTGGGCTAGACCTAGAATAAATAGATCTGAAAGAAACAAAACATTCCCTACATCTGCAATCTATCTCTCTTATTCTTTTATTTTCAAGGATGGGGGGCCTTTCCTCAGGCAGATGTAGTCTACTGGAGCAAGTACTGGCCTAGGGGCCCAGCATTCCAAGTTTGATTTCTGGCTTGGTCAGTCTCTGGCTGGATAATTCTGACCTAGTTTCTCAATCTCTGTGTGCCACAATTTCCTCGTCTATAAAATGAGAGAGACTGGACCAGATAATTGTTAAAGTCCCTTTTCAGTCTCAGTCTAATGGAGATACTTATACTCTACAACCCAGGACACATATAAGTAACCAGAGGGGAGACTCTTTAAAGAAAGACAGAAGCACTAGTCAATGTAAGGCAGTATGAGAAAAAAGGAGAGATGAACTGTATTACAAACTGAACAGACCAAAATGAATTTGAAAAACTGTAAGAGTGAGGTAACAGCTCATCCTTTGAACACATTACCCCTCCAGGGAGTTAGCTGACAATGGTGGTCAAGCATCGAGCAGTTAAAACTTTAGTTCCTTCACAGAGCATTTGTGACGAACTCAGATCTGGGTTCTTGAGATGGCTGCACAGTTTTCAAGATCTCAGAATACTTCAGGATTTACAGTTAGAAAATCCCTCTGTTGAACGATGAAACTGTATTGTAAGATCTAGTAAAACATCACTCTACTGGATTTTCAGATTACAAAGTTTTTATGCCGTTGTCATTGTTTTTATTATAACCTTTTGTAAGGGTAGATTTCAAACTTTGTATCTTGGATTGCAGATCTTGATGCAATTTTGGTGACCAGCAGTGGGTACAGGAACACCCAGAAGTGCCTCTTAGATGCCTAGGACATCAGACACACTCCTGCAAGTTACTGAATAGAGTTAGCAAACACAGAAAAACTCAGAACACATTTTCTTAATACGTATTTCCAATGGACATTCCTAGGCAAAAGGATATATGTGTATACATACTTATTTACTATTTCCATATAGATAGCAATCAGCATATAAACATATTTCTTTTTTAGCACTCTTTTTTATTAATGAGGAAGGGGAGTATGACTCTCTCCTGGTAATGTCCCCCGTTTTGGGCTTCTAGACTTTTTAGTTCCTCTCCCCCAACTTATTTGACTTCTCTGAACCTTAGTTTACACAGTGATTAATAATGTAGGTAAGATATCTAGCATGATGCCTGGAGTCTTTTATTGATTTATGTATTCATACTGACCTCATTCCAAAAGCAATTTGAGGTGAATACCTGACAAACAGTAAGGTGCTGAATAAAGGTTAGTTTTCTTCCCTCCTTCCTCCATTTAAATTATCCCCAATTTTATGGAGATGGAAGGATAAACTGAAATGCAGGGGGAGTTTGGGAACAGAGACATGGAGGTAAAATATTGGTAAGCGATAGCTTTTTCTTTTTTAAAACCGGACCGTCTGAAAGGATGACACTTTTTCACGAGACCATCATCTCCTACACAGGACATCTGGAAGTGGGGACAGGAGGCTGGCTGCACACTAAAGTAGGAACATTGGCAGGCATCTCTGTATACTATAAAAGAGGATGTTATCGGCAGGAGAATGTTTCCCTGGCTAGAGCAGCTGTCCATCCAAGAGCTCAGCAGCCCAAAGCCAAAATATAGAATTTCATTATAATTACATTTGAAATTCATATAGCTGTTTATATTCCAAAGAGCTAACTGACTCTTCATCACGCAGGCCTTACAGCTGTCCCCTACAGTTTTACCAGCTGGGCCAGTCTAGAACTGAATACCAAGCAGTGGTAACGTGGGCACGGTCACTGATCAGCTCAGCGATCGCAGACGTAACATTTCACCTCTCTGGGCTCAGTTTCTCCATTTGTAAAGTAGGCTAGTTTAAGCTCTCCTTTAAGCTCTAAAATTTTTTTTTTTTTTTTTTACCCTTCTAGCTCGGTGGTAGAATTCTTGCAACACTGAGTAACACTCTGCGTGGGGACATTGGTGGCTGAGTAGTAGAGTTCTCACCTTCCACACAGAAGACCCGGGTCGATGCGTAGCCACCACTCGCCTGTCAGTGGAGGCATGTGTGCTGTTTTGATGCTAAACGGATTTCAGCAGAGTTTTCAGACTCAGACGGGCTAGGGATAAAGGACTGGCCATATACTTCTGAAAAATGAGCCAATGAAAACTGTGGAGCACAATGGTCTGATGGATCCGCAACCAATCAAAG
The DNA here is from genome assembly GCF_024166365.1 of Elephas maximus indicus. Classification (NCBI taxonomy): domain Eukaryota; kingdom Metazoa; phylum Chordata; class Mammalia; order Proboscidea; family Elephantidae; genus Elephas; species Elephas maximus. The sequence continues at coordinate 127,321,504 of NC_064822.1, forward strand.
GGATGCGTAAAACGGGCAGCGTTTTGCTCTCTTGTGCATGGGGTCACCATGAGTCTGGGGCCAACCTGACAGCAGCAAACCAGCCATGGAAACCAGGTAATTTAACCAAGCTTTTCATAGTACATGGCAGAGCAGGATCCTGGATCCTCAGTTTTTGGCTCTCTGAATTTTAGTCTGTTTTTAAGATTTTTTTTTCCTCACATTAGACATGCAAAGAAATTATTAACAGATCAAGCATTTTTTCTTTAATCCCAAACCGTCTGCAATTTTTTTAGGTTGACTCTACCCTTATAGAGATATAATTGTAAAACTTTATCAAAAGCCAACATGCTGTGACAGTTCACACCACTTACAATTCAGACCTTGGTATAATTAATATTCATTCCTTTTCCTCATCACATCATGATGCATTACAGTCATAACCTATAAGTAGAGGGGATACATTTTCAAATAAAAAATTCGATTACATTTTAACGGTTAAGTCTTCATAAATGAGTTCGCAGCTTTAGTAGAAGAGGACTGGGTCAAGACTGTAAAAAGAGTTATCTACAAAAACACAAATTCATTTTTCCATTTTTGGGCACCCTTCTGTACCTACTTTAGTCATGAAAACCATATCTCACATTAGTTGTGCCAGGGATTTTTTTTCAGAAGTAAATTTTATGTCTTTCCAAAATTGCATGATTTTCCCTAGGCCAAGAAAGAGGCCAAGATTTACCAGTTCTCTCAGTTAGATGCCGACTCAAGAAATTAAATTTAAGGTCATTTAGAATGAGGCCACAGTAGAAAACTTCTTACGACCCCTGAGTTTAGGTTGGATTTTTTCATCACCCCAACAGACAAATAAAAACGTACATATATATACACGCAGATACGCATAATATAAAAAAAAAAAACCCACTGCTGTTGAGTGGATTTCGACTCATAGTGACCCTGTAGAACAGAGCAGAACTGTCCCAGAGAGTTTCCAAGGCTGTAATCTTTACGGACACAGACTGTCACATCTTTCCCCTGTGGAGGAGCTGGTGGGTTCGAACTGCAGACCTGTTGGTTAGCAGCCAAATGCTTTAACCACTGCACCACCAGGGCTCCTAAAGTAAGCATAATATAGTGTGTGTGCATATATATATACACACACATACACATATATATATAACGATACCATATCCATTACAAAATAAATTTGGATATTTTTCAAATCAGCATAAATTTACATAAGTTTTAAGATACATAGTTGTTTGATAAATAAAATGTATTTTCCAAATACCAATTAAATAGAGATATCAACTGTAATGATTTTGAAACATTTACTTGTTACATTATTAATGGGAAATCTGAGGCAATTCCCAGGCATTTTTTTCTAATGCCAAAAGATATAAAATGATTCCATTTATAATTCAGAGCCTGGAGTCGCTGCAAGTAAAACAGTTTTACTGTTAAATATTGCAAATTATTTGTGCTATCAGCATATAGACCTTTGGAGAACAGACTCACATCCTAACACAGGCCAACCTCCATTTGTCGCAAGCATAAGAATAAAACATGCCAAGCTAGCAGAACGCATCTTAACCCTCTCAGGCAGCTATTCTTGTTCAAGTTCCCCTTAATAAACACGAAAAGTAACAACAACTAAAGATGCTAATAGCTTTGAGTTCATGTCTTACAGACCAAACATGGGAGGCTTTTTCTCCTGACTGAGAGAATTCTCAGGCAACCACGAGAGGGTTCCTGAATTACAGGAAAGGAAGATTCTAAATCTCAGTTGCTGTGGAGTTCGTGAACTTTGAAGAAGCTCAAATACTTCTATAAATACTGTCAGATCTTTCTCACATGGGTAAAGATTTTTTTCCCCCCTTAAGTTTTCACCATTACCTGTCAGCAGCCAGTGACGCATCTGATACTTGGCTTCATTCCTAGACCCAACGTGAAAGTCGTCCCCAAAAAGAATTATAGAGTCACTGGCAGTGCAAACTGTTTGACTGAACTTCATTTATGAGATTTATCTTTTTTTTCCCCTTACATAATCTAAAGCTCACGCATCTGAGAGAGCCATTTTAAGGACTCTTCGCTCTTCAATAACAATTAAAACTGCAGCTACACGGAAGTTTTATGTCTTTATAAATGTCAGCTCAGTTCTAACAAGTCTGAGCTTATCAGAAGCTCTAAACATCACATCCATGGAGATATAAAATTACGAAATGTCTTTTTTCTCATTTATACATTTATAATCCATGGGACAAAACAAAAACCCAAATCAAGTGTGTATCTTTCATTAATTCTTGTGCCAACAATTATTGGCATGCATTCCAATGACAGAACTCTTATTGAATTACCAAGAATAAACACTATGGTGAGGTAGCAGAAAGAACTAAATATCTGAAGTTCAATTACCATTAATTCTGTAAGAATATAATTTGAGCATTCATAAATATGCTTGGCTTATGTTAGTGGGGTGCTTTCTTTTTAACATACACAGAAAACCATCAGTTTTTAGTTCTAAAAACAGCTGATTATCTTTCTGATTCACAAAATTACTAAAATATGGCCAATGCTATTAGGATTAATAAGAAATGATTTATGTTTTCACTTTCTTTGAGTTGACAAGTATAAGAAAAAAAATAAGGGAAGGGAGAATTCATGCACCCAAGAATTTTTGAGCAGTTGTATGTGGCAGATGCTGTACAGATATTGGGCAGCCATCACTCATCTGTCAGTGGAGGCTTGCATGTTGCTATGATGCTGAAAAGGTTTCAGCGGAGCTTCCAGACTAAGACAGACCAGGAGAAAGACCTGCCGATCTACTTCCAAAAAATCAGCCAATGAAAATCCTATGGATCACAAAGCTCTGATCCAGTTGTGCAGGTGGTTGCCATGAGTTGGGGCCTGACTCAACAGTGGCTAACAAAAAACAATTCCATTAAAAAAGAGAGACTGATATCTAATATTTCCCATTTGTGCAATGATCCTTCTTATGTATCAGTACACTTCTGTCAAATATTTGTAAAATAACTGACTAAATAAAATAAAACATCTGGCACTGAAGGATTACTGAGTTAAAAAAAGGAACTCACATATACACAAAAACCTTTAGAGACTTAGGCAGGTACTACCATAAATGCAATTCGTTATTGTTAACCTGTTTCCTACTTAGACAAGAACCCCTCAGAGCGGAAGTTTTGCTTCCCAATGCATTCAAATCAAGCCACTATTATTAGTTGATTACCACTTCCACCTTCCCAGGCATAAAATCTCATCTACACTAGCATCACAGAAACTTGGTCATATACCTTTTATCTCTACTTTGATATTGACAAGACCAAATTTTTAAGGTTTTTTTTCTTTCAGATTACAATGATGAGATATCCTATATTCAATTGCAAACTATATCCTTCTACTCAAATGAGTTTTTCAAAACTAAAAGGAAGTACAAAAAAAAAAAAAAAACAACAACAACAAAGACGTCATCAAATCCCAGTGGTTAAGATCCCAGAAAGTTTTACAACTTATTTGTAGCTTCAACTTTAATAGAATAAACCAAAAACCAAACTCGTTGCCATCAAGTCGATTCTGACTCACTGCGACCTTATAGGATAGAGTAGAACTGCCCCATAGGGTTTCCAAGGGCTTATACATAAATTAAAAATCAAACTGATGCATAGATTTTAGATGATTTTCATTTAATATCAGTTCTTAACATAAAAATAATAACAACTGGAATCGACTCAATGACAACAGTTTTTTTTTTTTTTTTGGATTATAAGTTTGGAAGCCCTGGTGGTGCAATGGTTAAGGGCTCAGCTACTAACCAAAAGGTCGGCAGTTCGAGGGGCTTGTGCAGACAGGGCTGTGGCAGCATGCTTGTCCGTTTTCCCACTCTTGCCTATTACACTCTCTAGGCTTGTGCAGACAGGGCTGTGGCAGCATGCTTGTCCGTTTTCCCACTCTTGCCAATTACACTCTCTAGGCTTGGGCAGACAGGGCTGTGGCAGCATGCTTGTCCGTTTTCCCACTCTTGCCTATTACACTCTCTAGGCTTGGGCAGACATGGTTCTAGCAGCATGCTTGTCTATTTTCCCACTCTTGTATATTCTGCAGTACTCTCTGGACTCAGACAGACATGGCTCTGACAGCATGCTTGTCTGTCTTCCCACTCTTGCCTATTCTGTAATATTCTTTGGACTTGGACAGGCGTGGCTCTAGCAGCATGCTTGTCTATTTTCCCACTTTTGCTTCTTTGAACATATGCCAGATAAAACTTTGTTTCTGCTTTACTTAAAAAAAAAAAAAAAAGCTTGGCAGTTCAAATCCACCAGCCACTCTTTGAAAACCCAGTTCTTCTCTGTCCCATAAGGTCACTATGAGTGAGAATCAACTAGATGGCAACAGGTTTGGTTTTCTATTTTTATTATAAGTTTGCAAATCCCTGGGTGACACAAACAGTTAAGCTACTACAGTTAACTACCAGCCGAAAGATTGGTCGTTCAAACCCACTCCAAGGCAACTGGGAAGACAGGCCTGGTAATCTGCTTCTGGAAGTTCACAGCCTTGAAAGCTCTACAGCACACAATTACACTGTGACACACGTGGGGTCACCATGAGTCATAATCAACTCAACAGCAACCAACAACGACACATTATAAGCCTAGGAGTCTCTGGGTGTGCAAACAGTTAATGCTCTCAGCTGCTAACCGAAAGACTAGAAGTTCAAATTGGAAGAAAATCTTGGTGATTTACTTCCAAACACTCAGCCAGTGAAAGGCCTGTGGATCACAGTTCTACTCTGACGCACATGGCGCTGCCATGAGTTGGAATCAACTCAACAGCAACTGGTATTAGAAGCCTTGTGTTTTGTTAGGCCAGTAGGGTTAATCTCATATGTCAATTACAATTAATTTGTAGTAGTTGCCTCTAGTGTGGCGTTCAGAAATATCATGAGGCTGTGTCTAGTCTCAGAGAGAAAAAAATGTCATGACTGATTAGCAATGCCTGTCACAGATGCAGAGTTAGGAATGGAGGCACATGAAATAGGCACTGGCTATATAAAAAAACAGTATCATGTGGTTCTTAGCTTCAAGGAACTCCTTTTTTTCCCTTGGGAGGGGGGAAGCAGATACATCATGACATAATTTAAATGTAGTTTTTTTTTTTTTTTTTTTAAGCCAAGAACACAGCCGGATGTAAGAGAAGGAGGAGGAGAGTTATCAGGTAGCTTCAGACACTAGAAGATACCTGATCTGAGTCTTGAAAGATAAGTACAAGTTCAAGTGCCCAGAGAGGGCAGAGTATCAGAGCTGACACTAGGGGCAGAAGCACCGTTAACGCAGGGCATGGTTGTGTGAAATATCACAGCACGTTCACTAGGATCTCGGTAGCTCAGGTAGCTGGAGCACGTGGTATATAGAGGGGGCACTTTTCAGTTTTCCTTTAATCACATTTTCCAGGGCAATCCTCTCTACAATTTTTATCATGAGTTTTGTTTTGTTTTTTAATTTTGGTACTATCAAGTTATTCCGTATGTTAAAGAAAGGGATGCTCTGTTTAATGAAATAATATGATTAGCAGATGATTTCCATATATACGAGAGATGACTTTTAATTTTCCAAATCTTCCTTATGTTCTTAACTAAAACAACGCTCAGCATGTTTTATAGCATACGGCACGCTCACTGTTCTTTGTGATAATTTAGTTTCTCACCACCATGATAAGTTTCATAACTCTGAGACGTGTGTGTATAAGAAATTAAGCTGAATGTGAACTGACACTATGATAGATCCCAGAACTACTTTTAAAAATATAAATCAGTCAAATGAACTTTTCTTGGTATTTTTGTCTCTTCTGCAGATAAACTACTATGGATTTCCCATGGTGGAATACTAATTAACAGTGTCTACTTTTCCTTGGGAAACATTTCATTTTCTTATGCGGAAAAGGGAGAATACACTGGAATGGTCAGAGACCACTTTTGAAAGTGTTTTCACATAATAACCAAATACAATTCATAACAGACCTCTTTCAGAGTTGCTTTCATCTTAACTCTATCCTCTTTCATTTGAAATAAAATCTTCTACTCCTAGAAAACATAGTTGATGGAAAATTGTTGTTATTGTTAGGTGCCATTGAGTTAGTTCCAACTCACATCCACCTTATGTACCACAGAACAAAACACTGCCCAGTCCTGCACCATCCTCACAATCGCTGTTACACTTGAGCCCATTGTTGCAGCTACTGTGTCGATCCATCTCACTGAGAGTCTTCCTCTTTTTTGCTGACCCTCTCCTTTACCAAGTACAATGTCCTTCTTCAGGGACTGGTCTCTCCTGATAACATGTCTGAAGTACATGAGACAATGTCTTGGCATCCTTACTTCCAAGGGGCACTCTGGCTGTATTTTTTCCAAGACAGACTTGGACACAAAATTAAGGGGAAAAAAGGAGTTAGTGGTATTGAGGGGAATATGGGAGCAATACTAATTAAAATGGAGCGTTTAGAGCTTAGCTGCTCACCAAAAGGTCAGCAGTTCAAATCCACCAGCCGCTCCTTGGAAACCCTATGGGGCAGTTCTACTCTGCCTTACAGGGTCACTATGAGTCAGTTGACTGGATGGCAACGGGTTTTTTTGTTCAGTAATTAAAATCGGGAACACTCAACTTTATGAAAAAGATCTAGTATTTTAGCATTAAATCAGTATCTACTTTTTATGATTACTGGGAACTTTTAATGTATCAGAGCTACTCCTTTAAAGAATAACTGTGCTTACTGACCAATTATCACTGTCCCATCATAACTGACCATTTTGACCTATTTTTCCAGCTACTACCCAATTGCTGTTTAGGTTTTTTTTTTTTTCCCCCTAACAATTTTTTACCACACTTTACTCCACTTTGTATACCTGGGAATATGGGCCATATTTGAAATGTGCATTCACCACTGATACCAGACAAGGCAGAAGCAAACCATTTCTGACTTTGGAACACTAAATGTAACAAATTGCCTGGAAACAACAAAATGATGCTTAAAAAAAGTAGGATAAACATTTCTCCATTTTCTAGAAAATATCTATATTAGCCACCAAAGACATATAGGTTATTTAATTCTTTCAAGATTATTGTATGATCCACAGGTTCTGCAAAAGAAGGGATTTTCATTGTTGCCAACTACATATGATCCTGCTTCTAAGTGGTTATTGAAACTACAAGAGTAAGCTCTGCTGACAAGTATGTATAATACTGTACGATGAATTAATAAATGATAATACACACAGAAAAAAGGCACTGAAGGAAATAATCTCCTCAGACTGAGCAACAATCCTCATAAACACAGGGAGGGAGAAAATACATAATCTTTATCTTACTGAGACGTCTAATTCTGTTCTCTGTGGGTGGCTCATCAATGAACTTAGATAAAACAACCAGGATCATATAAATGTAGATAATTACAACTATATTAACCCTGAAAATGATTCTGAAGAGATAAATCTGGGCAATTCCTAAAAATAGTGTTGTGTGGGTGATGCAGGGCTGGGTGTTACTTAACACCCTCATGGATGCTGACTCCAGGCTGCACCTGCTTGGACCTGGGAGTGAATACTTGGATTCTTAGCTCTCCCAAGCTCTGCATTAACGTAATTCCACTGCATTACAAATTCTCCATCTAAAAGTTCCCTCCTGTCACCCACCTGCATCAGTCCTGACCTCCTCAGGACAGATGGGCCCACTAGGTCCCAGACATCCTGCTGTAGAGCCTTAGATAAGCGATACGCCAGGTATGAGCAATCACCACTGTCATTTGGAACATCATCCTTAAGTGCCTAACTTACAAACTTTCCACATTTTACATTTTAAAGTAAGGTCCTCAGCTCCTTGGTCTGGAAATCAATCCTTTCATCTGTTATCACATTCTGTTGTTGTTAGGTGTCGCCAAGTTGATTCTGATCCATAGTGACCCCGTGTGACAGAGTAGAACAGCCCCATACAGTTTTGCAGGCTGTAATCTTTGCAGAGCAGACTGCCAGGTCTTTTCTTCAGCGGAATTGTTGGGTGGGTTTGAACCACCAACCTTTCGGTTAGCAGCCGAGCTTTTCACCATTGCACCACCAGGGTTCTTTACTACCTTCTAGGAGGCAGCTTATTAAAAAAGTTTAGACCTTGGAGTTTAACTGAGCCATGTATAGGCTTTAACTCTGTCCTTTACTGGCTATGTAACTGACTTTGCAGTTTCCTCTTCCAGGACAGTGACTTCTGTCTTTAGAGCTGTTGTAAAGGTTAAATAGGAACCTTAGCACAATGCCTGCTAAACACATGCCTGCACTTAGTACATACCTGTTTTAGCACCTATATTGCTGTTTTGTTTTTTATTTTTAACACGTGTCCATCCCTGACTATATGCTCTCTTCGCTGGTCTTCTGATTTGGTCATCTCTGCAACCCAAGCCCAGGCTACCCTGCTTGACACATAGGAGTAGGCTCTCAACACCTGTTTTTCAGTAAAGGAATAAAAAACCCAAACCAAACCTGTTACCATCAAGTCAATTCCGATTCACAGCAACCCTAGAAGGCAAAGTAGAACTGCCCCATAGAGTTTCCAAGAAACGCCTGGTGGATTGGAACTGCGGACCTTTTGGTTAGCAGCCAATCTCTTAACAACTAGGCCACCAGAATTTCCATTAAAGGAATAGGAGGCACTTAATAATCAATGCTTCTCAAACTTTAATGTGCATATGAATCACCTGGGAGCCTTACTGAATTGCATATTCTGCATTCATTAACTCTGGGCCCAAGACACTGCATTTCTGACAAGCCCCCAGGTAGGCTGATGCTTCCAGGACCAACACTTCGACTAACAAGTTGCCATCAAGTCAATTCCTACTCATGGCAGCCCCATATGTGCCCGATTAGAAGTGTGCTTCCTAAGGTCTTCAATGGCTCATTTTTCAGAAGCAGATCGCCACACCTTTCTTCCAAGGTACCTCTGGGTGGATTCAAACTTCCAACCTTATTATTAGCAGCCGAGTGTTTAACTATTTGCACCACCTAAGGGCTCCTTCTTTGAGTAGCCTTTTTGGCTACCACAACATTCCATGAAGTGGCAATGGTGAACTGACTGTGAGCTCTCTGAGGGCTAACTATTACACTTGGCCTGACCATGTCCATCCCTCTCCACCAACGCAGAGGACAGGGCACCCAAGATAATATCAGTGGCGGGACTGTTTGCTGATATATCTCTTCCCTATTAGGACAAGCTGTTAAGTGAACTCCAATGTTAACAGTAAATAAAAAGCTTCTTAAGGAACTATTAAGAGTTTCACTGTACTTTTGAAGGGCAGTAGTATATAATAATATTTATATTTGTATAAGATACAAATTTATAAATCAGACATTTACTATCATGTATTAGAAAAAGTGTCATACCCTTCACTGTAGTGTTAACAGAGTATTTTAAATATACATGCAGAAGTGCACAGTCCATTTTCCACAGGAAGCAGTATCATCCGGTTACCACACAGTGCCATCTGCTGTTCAGCTGCTGACATGCAGCAGGAAAAAAAAAAATACAAGATTCCCTCGGGGAATAAGAATATGCAATTTTCTAAAGCTCTTCAATGAGATTTATGCAGACTAAAGCAAACTACTATACTTCTGCACTGGTTTATTCGCAGAGAAAAAGGTTTTACAGTATCTATTGAAGCCTTAGTGGCACAGTGGTTAAGAGATCGGCTGCTAACCAAAAGGTCGGCAGTTCGAATCTACCCGCCACTCCTTAAAAACTCTATGGGGCAGCTCTACTCTGTCTTATAGGGTCGCTATGAATCGGAATTGATTAGACATCAACATGTTTGGTTTATTCTCTTTTTCTTAGAAAACTAGAGGTGTTTTTATGGCACTACATACATACTGGTGCAGGGCTCGATGCTGAACATAGAAATCCCACATGGCCATGCAGAAGAAAGAACTGTTTCTTCTTCAAATAAAAAAAAAAAAAAGAAAGAAAAGAAAAAACCTGGTTTTCTGGAACCTGCTGGAGCTTACACGAATCTTCATCAATAAAATATGAGCACACATTATTTGGCAGCACTCCTCACAAACAAGAAATTGATGCAGCCTAGTAGACGCTACAAATTTCTAATCCAGCTCACTTGTGGACTATAACTGGGCAAAAATTCTTTCATGCAAATGGCAAAAAAGGAATAAGTGAGAAAGATGTTTAAGGATTCCACAAGCATTTCTTACTGACATCTTTCAAGGAAAACGCAACAAGGCAACTTTCTCTGTCATGTAGTATATAGTTTTGCAATGACTGAACAATTTCCTACCTGAATTAGCATTCAATCTAGTTGCAAGAGTTGATCGCTTAGGTCTTAGACGCTAACTTTTAAAAATTAAGCAGATGTGTGGGATTAACAGGGCATATTAAATAATAATGATTAGTGCTATGAATTACCTACTTTGAGATGTCAGAAAAACATATATAACTAGGCCCTTTTAAGCAATTTTCTACAGAGGCTCTCAAAGGGCATTACTGGCATTCACTCAATGACCCTCAAAGTGGCTCTACTGAGGTTTTCCTGAGATTCAGAAGTGGAAAGGATGAATAAAATATGGATCAATAAAGTACCTTACAGGTGCTTCAGAGGAACGTTAAGTGAATTGCCTTAGGTCACAAAGTCCTAATGGCGAGGAAAAAAGAACGTGGAATTCCCAGACCCTGGCTTCAAACACCTAAAGCACTTCCTCCTGTGGCATATTTCTAGGAGCCAATCCCATAATTAATTTAAACAGCTTTCTGGAGCACATTAATTATGTAAGCTATCTGTACACTAGGCCATGCTGAAAGCAGAAAATGGCTTCCTCGCTCTTTCCAAACGGGGCTGTTTTCTCCTCTTAGTGAAACCAGTGCACTCTCCAAGCCCCCTGGAAGGATGGAGAAGCAATGCCAAGAGGGTTGGGAGCACTGGTGGGGCACGTTTTGAAGAGAGCTCTGGGAGAAAGACACAGTCATGTGCAGGGAATGTGTTCTGAACAAAGAGAAAAGCAAGCGCAAAAGCTGTGAGAAGCGTATACTTGGTGTTCAGGGAACAGCTAGGAGGCCAGGTATACTCCAGCGGGAATAAGGGGGGCAGCCGTACTCACCAGTCAGCTGTCTTGTCTCATTTGTAGGATCTTCTCAGTTGCCTGACAAAACTGACCTTTCTTTCCATTTGCCAAGAACCCCCCAAAGGCCTTCGTCACCCTCACGGGGAAGGTGCCCACCTGTAAATTTTCATGAATTAGCTTTGCTGAACACTCAGCTTTACTAGAAGAAAGGCCGCACCTTGGATTCCATCTTATAAATGATTAAGGCAGCATCCCTCTTCCCTTACCACATCCATTAAAAACTTCCAATGTGCTGAAGGTTCAGGAAAATTGAACCAGGATTTTGTGAGTAAACTTTCCAATGGTAAGATGATGAAAATTAAAATATGAAATACAGTACTAAGACTGAAATACCAAACAAAACAAACAAAACCCAACAAATCTATAATTGGTTAGAAAAAGGATCCAGAAGGCAGTATCAGGTTAACTCCAGAAAAAGAAGAATGTTCTTTAATTATATATGCTGAAATCTAAAACCAAAATACGACTTTACTCACATGAACTAACTAAAACCAGAGCAGACTAAAACCTCACTTCTTTAGAATATTTCCTTTTCTACTCAAGTTAGATTACTTAAAGCTCCCTAAGTATGCTTGCATTTTCTAGCCCCACTGCATTATTCTTGCTAGTTATTCATTCATTCATGCATGCATGCATTGAATAAATATTTATTAAGACCAACTACATATCAGGCACTGTTCTAGGTGCTGAGAATACAGCAGTGTATAAGATAAAGAAAGTCCCTATTCTTACAGAGTTGATTTGTGGTCTAGTAGAGTCGGAATCGACTCAACGGCAGTGGGTTGTTGGTGGGGGTTAGACAGACAATAAACAAACTGATAAATATATGCCAGGGATTAATAACTTAAAAGAAGGAAGATAAAGCAAGGTGAAGAGACATAATGATGAGTCAGGTGTGTTTAAGTCATCTGAGAAAGCGTCTGTGATAAGGTGACATTTGAAGAGAGATCTGGAAGAAAGATGAAGTTATATGGAGGAAGGGCACTTAAAGCAAGTGCAAATGCTATGAGAAGCGTATGCTCGCTGTGTTGAAGGAACAGCTAGGAGGCCAGGTGTACACCAGTGGGAATGGGGACGGGGCAATTATCTGAAAGCAGAGCAGAAGAGCAGTGAGGCAATCATGTAGGACAGTGCTCCTCAAACTCTCTGTGGTAAAGAACCCGTGGTTTGTTTGTATTTCACAACCCATATCTGATTGCTAATTTTATAAAATACAATTAAAATGTCACTGCAATGCCTACTGCTATAAAAGTTCCTGAATCTATCTCTTCGTAGACTCAAACAGGTCCTGGGTTGGCAATATCTGGAGACCACACCCTCAACAGTACTTAGGTGGGATCTGGTGAGCCAGGGTGAGGACTTTGAATTGTATTCTGAGGGAGATGTACCACCACCAGGTTTTGAGTAGAGAACGCTGTTCCTCTGGATCGAATGCCATTCCACCTGTCAAGATGTCATGCTTCTCTCATTCAATTACACCATTTACAGACAGCATCTTGAGTCAGGTGCCCTCAATGCACTTCACATTCACATATGCTGACATGATCTTTTGCCTTTTCCTCTACCCCAGTCAAAAGTAATCGATCTCTCTGAATTTCTGTTGTTTTTTTCTAGTATCCTCTTCACGGCAGTTATCTACACTATACTACAGTTTTTGAGCACATGTCCATTTCATCAGTCTGCAAACTCCTGGATATCAGAGATACTTTTATAAATCTTTATACTTATTATGATAACCTGACACTCAATAAATGTTCTTCAATTGAGCTCTAGACCAACTCTGTAAAGATCAGTCACCAATAATATGATCTGAGTTATATAAAACAATTTTTCAAAGATCTGTTTACATTATGTCGGTAAGTACTAACATTTTTCAAGCTCCCTATTACTCTACATAACAAATTCAGAAAATTATTGCTGGTTCAAAAAATTTTTTAGTTCTAATCTCTTGCCTTACAGCATATCTCTTATAATACATGTTCCATTGACTGGAATTTGTTACTATCTTAGTGCCACACGGACCTGCTTTCTAATGAAATGTGTTATAACACAATTTGACCTGTAGAGCTGAAGAATTTAAATGCTCCCTTAGAAATCTGGTGATCAAAAAACAGCATTTTGTCCACATATGTCCCAGACCTATAGTTAATTTTCAAATTAGAAGTAATGATTTGCTACGTTAAATGAGTAGAGGCTAATTAAACATTTGGATTAGGGAGCTATAAGATAAAAAACAAGCACTAAGTTGAAATTTTAGCTTTCAATATTTTAGTTCAAAGAAGCATGACAAGAGGATTGCTGTTCCAAAATCCAGTATGAAAAAGTTTATATTACCCTAACTTTATTTTTATGAGCAGAAATAGAGTTTGCTGTACATTTCTGTCTGTGTCTCTGGATTAAATCAGGATTTATTGTGTTCAAATTCCTGATAAATAAACACAGTTCTTAATTACCAAATTTCATTATTTTTTTCAAAATTATAACTCCTTCATAAAAGAGGAAAGTATCTTAGAGTAGGAGGACAATAAGATGGTCTACCTAAATACAACAGCAGATCTTTACTGTAGCTTTTCGGCAGAAATAAAAATACAGTCATTTCTGGCTACAAAGGGATCTCCTTAATTTATATGTACAGTTTTAAAAGGTCCACAACACATTCCATCCATCCACCCATCCACCCATCCACCCATCTACCCATCCACCCATCCAGACCATTACTGAGATAGAGAAGAAGAAAGGAAAATTCTTCCTTTGAGAAATATTATCTGAGAAAGATAAAAGTGTGGGAGGAAGATTCTCATAGCCTTCTTTTTGCAAGAATTTTATGTCATCTCAGCTAATCCTCTCAAACCTATGAAATGTAGACATTATTATCCTGTCAGTACAGATGAGAAAATCATAGTTGCATGAAGCTGGAAAATTTATCCAAAGAGACACAAAGTCACAGCAGGGATTCAAATACAGGTTAAGTCTGACTCTAAAGTACATCATTTCTCCACCATACCACCTCAAGAAGAAAAGTCTGCAAAATATAGTTGGGATAGTGGGAGAGAGGGCAGTCATATGCTAAAAAAACAAAAACAAAAAAACTAATTGTGATAATGAAAGAATATAGAAATTACACAAAAATTGTATTTGAATCCTTACTGTGGCAGCTATTAGGGGAATCTGAAAGCTAAAATCATCTTTTCAAGCAGAGAGGTCAAATAATGTAAAGAATACATGGCCCAAGAGACAGAAAGGGCCACATAAAGCAGAGACTACATCAGCCTGAGACCAGAAGAACTAGATGGTGCCCAGCTACAACCGATGACTGCCCTGACAGGGAACAAAACAGAGAACCCCTGAGGGAGCCAGAGAACAGCGGGATGCAGACCCCAAATTCTCGTAAAAAGACCAGACTTAATGGTCTGACTGAGACTAGAGGCACCCTGGAAATCATGGTCCCCAGACCTTCTGTTAGCCCAAGACAGGAACCATTCCCAAAGCCAACTCTTAAGACAGGGATTGGACTGGACTATGGGATAGAAAATGATACTGGTGAAGAGTGAGCTTTTCAGATCAAGTAGACACATGAGACTATGTGCAGCTCCTGTCTGGAGAGGAAATGAGAGGGCAGAAGGGGTCAGAAGGTGGCCGAATGGACACAGAAATAGAGAGTGGAGGGAAGGAGTATGCTGGCTCATTAGAGGCAGAGCAACTAGGAGTATATAGCAAGGTATATATAAATTTTTGTATAAGAGACTGACTTGATTTGTAAACTTTCACTTAAAGCACAATAAAAATAAAAAAATACATGATGTTCTGGGTCGGACATAAGGAACATACATAAATCACCAGGAGTGGCTGTAATACACTTTAGAGGTCTCAAGGAACTTCAGGATGAAACAGTGAGACACTCGGCCAAAACGTACAACTTGTCATTTACAAATTATCCCTTATGCAAAGGGTCTGGAAGATTACCAGCACGAATCTAACATAGAATCTGGACAGCAGAGGTATGGAACAGTAATTTGAACTTTCATGCACAACTGGCAGGCAGACTCTACAATATGATGGCCCACACACCACTGAAACTCTATCTTTCATACATCTATTTCTACAGTGTGTTACAGTTATATATGTACATATCTTACCACCCTAACTGGACTTCAAATTGTTTAGCAAGGGCTATTTCTCATTCATCTTGGATTCCCTGAGAGCCTGGCACATTGACCTGTGCTCAATTTTTCTTGAATCAATCAACCCCTGACCACATGAGTAAGCACAACCGCTGGCTGGAAAGGCAACTGTGGTTTCTACTAGGGGAAATGCCACTTCACTAATCTTTTTTTAGACTTCTGACAATATTCCATTTCTACCTGAAGTGTTTTGTCGAGGGAAGAAAGCCAGTTCAAAAACTATAAAGAAGAAAGGATAAATACATAATTTCTCTAAATGGAGGGGAATTAACAGCAAGGTCTCCGTTGCAGTTGAACTTAATTAACATTTTTTAAATATAAATCACCTGGCTGACTTGGCCATGAAGTCTTCCAGACTGCTGATAAAAAAGGTGTCAAACTGATAAGCATAAGTGGCAAAGAAAATGACAAGAGTTGAGTGGAATGAAAAGTAACAGATGTGCTTCATTGAAGTACAAACTAGTGATTAAAATACAAAAGTACTCCACAGGATGGACTTTGAGCCGTAAGTAACAACTTAGGGAAGCAATGAAGGCACTAGGCTCAAAAAAAGCATCTTCTAAATGTAATGGCCATAAACTTCCCAATGCCTCTATCATCAGGAAGCGTTTGAAAAAACAAAGGGCATTGTTTCCCCTTTGCAGCAAATCCAGATTCTGTAATTGTGCTGGAAGACAGACATACTGCGTAACTCAGGATCCAGAGAGAGACATCTACAACCTCTGCACGATGAACGCTTTGGGGCAGGACAATTCTTTGTTGTGAGAGGCTGTGCTGTTTATTGTAGGGTGTTTAACATCAACCCTGGCCTCTACCTACTAGACGCCAGTAGCACCCTCCCAGCTGTGAAAACCAAACATGTCTCCAGACATTGCCAAACATCCCCTGGGAGAAGCAACATCATCTCGATTGTGAACTACTGCTCTAAAATGATTATAAGCCTCTCCTGCTGAAGGTGAAATCTGGTAAGTATGACAGAAATAAAAATTCCATGACAGAGAAATGGTGCAAATAAATACGCACGTTTGCCAAATTACAGGACTACGGATGTAGCTTACGGGAGACACTTAAAAGGCAAAAAATCATAGACGTATAATACTAAACAAGATGCAAACTTTTGAGTTAAATTTCAGGAAGTAGACCGAGGTTGAAAAAAATAGATTGCAGAAATATCTAGCATAGTCATGAGAAGACAGACCCCCCCCCCAAATCTTTTTTTATGTTGATCGGTTTGGGGGCAATGCTGTTACTCCACAAAGCATCTCTTGGTGCAAAAACAAAGAATGTCAGCATAGTCTGATACAGTATAGAATTTAAAACTGTTAGGCTGAAATGGCTCGTATCCTGCAGTTTGAATTTAGAAGTGACAATTTTGCTTGTCCTGGGTTTCACCATGTGTGCCTATCTAAATACAGCAATTACTTCTCAGCATGAGGTTAGCCAAATTTGGGCACGGAGACAGCAATGAAAAAAAAGACAGAAGTTGGGTCTAGTCCACACTCCTGATAGGGTTATTTGCAACATGTGCATGACCTATAGGATGTAAACTGTTTGTAAATGCTAGGATTTGCAGTCCTGGACTTTGTATGATGCCACTTCACAAAGAGCCACTCCATTTCCAAAGATGACATACCAATTTGGTCTCTGCCACTGCTGCTTTATAGCCTTGTCTTGCTGTGTTAAACTATCGCATTTTGCTGAGAACCTTAAAACTACAGCGTTGCACTGTAGTTAAGAACATGGGATTTGCACTCAAGGCCTGGTTTTTACTGTTTATATTGTGTGACCTTGGTCATGGTATACAACCATTTGGAGACTCATTTTTTCATCTGCAAAATGGAGGGAGGTATTAAATGACCAAACTTTCAGCACTGTTGTAAAGATTAAACAAGGTAAAATATTGGAAAGCTTCAAATAGAAGTATGGTGGGTGGAAGATCTCCTGGGCCCCTTATTTAGGCGTCACAGTCTAGAGTTAAGACTGTTGTAGAATTAGGCAATGCTGCAGTTTTCTTAGCTGTTCCTTTTTCAAACAGGACCATCCTATGATAACTTTTCCTTCTAGTTAACACATAACACCAGTTGCTGTCAAGTTGATTTGACTGATGGCATCCCCATGTACGTTAGAGTAGAACTGTGCTCCACTGGGTTTTCAATGGTTGATTTTTGAGAAGCAGACTGCCAGGCCTTTCTTCCAATGCATCTAAGGATAGACTCAAACCTTCAGCCTTTCAGTTAGCAGCTAAGCACGTTAACCATTTGCATCGCTCAGGGATTCATGTTAATATAAGAGTGCCTGGTATTCACTCAGTCATGGGGGCAAAGCCCATACACAGAGATATCCAGTAAAACTCTACAGTGCATAGAAAAGACTATCTGGGTCCAAATCTCAGCACTGCCACTTATTAGCGGTCTGGTTGCTCTGTGCCTCGGTTTCCTTATCTATAAAATAAGGATAATAATATTACCTATGTTATAGGGCTGTTGTAAAGACTTAAAAGAATTAATGCCAATAAAGCACTTAAGAGAGTGCCTGGAACATAGTAAGCACTCAATAAATATTAGTTATTATTGTTTATCATTATTACTATTATTTGTTCAAGATCATACCATACCAAGGGAAAGGATATGATGGACAAAGGACCCCAACCCCAGTATTAAAGGGTAAAGACTATAGAGTTAAGCTTATTCATGTCATTTCTTCTGATAATATCTTCTCTCCCTCCCCGCCCCCTCCCCAAATATTATACCAAGTTTTGTTGAGAGAGGCTTGAAATTAAAATAAGATTCGGCAATGTCGTGGTGCAGCAAGAAACTTTCCGTTGTCAAAACTGAACACCCGCCTAGAGGTAGATCTGAACACTCCATCAGCTGTCTCCAGTTTTGTTCTTTGGCTCCACCAGAATAATAAAATCTCCTGAGTAACGGCCAGCAGATTTGTATCTGTCTTCTTTTACCATACCTCATCTTCCGTGTCTGTCATGGTTTGAGCTACCCAGCACCTTTCAAACACCCTTGCTTTGTTTGTGAAATTTGTAGCCTTACAGATTCGGTTTCATCAAAGTAGAAACCAGAAAACTCAAGTTCCCAGACTCCCTTGCAGCTAGGACACAGGACTCTTGGCCGAGGTTTTGCCAGTCAGTCACACATTCCTGAATCTTTGGTTTGGCAACAAGCAACTTGCGGAGACAAGCTTTGGGTGGAGTCCATTTTGCTGGCGTAAGTGGCAGCAGAGGCAGCCAGCTCTCAGGGACAGCCAGTGCAGGGGTTTCTTCTGGTGTTCAGTAGGAAACAGCAGCAGCAGCAGCAGCAGTGGTTTCCTCATCAGGCCAGTTTTGAAGCCTGGCTTTAAGATTATTCCTGTAAGTTTATACTCGATTTAAAGTAAGTTTAGATTTCAACACTAAACCCTAAGAGCTACAACCAGGGGCAGGTATCAAAGATGTGGTGAAACCCACATGAAATTGTTCATTACAGATTAGCAAGCAAGCCCATGCTTACCTCGCTTACTGAGTCATCCGCCCCTGTTCAGGCATTATAAATTTGAAAAGAGACTTTGATCCTGCACAAAAGTGCTGTGGGGTTGAAAGAGAGACAGATGCCAGCCATACCTAAAAGCAGAATCTTTGATGTGGTGAAAAAATGTGAAACTGTTCACTACAAATGATCTGGTAAGGAAGGTAAGCACTGTGCTTACCTTGCTTATTGACTAACCCGCTCTTGGCTACAACTACCAACCTGTACCAGTAACATATATAAAGCACCTGGTGCTTAGAAATAGCAGCTGCATTATTTATGTCTACACGACCAGTCTGTTAGTTAGTTGTGCTGTGGTGTCTTGCATGTTGCTATGATGGTGGGAACTATGCCACTGGTATTTCAAATAGCAGTAGGGTCACCCTTAGTGGACAAGTTTCAGTGGAGCTTCCAGACTAAGCCAGACTGAGAAATGGCACAGGATAGGCAACATTTTTTTTCTGTTATACATTAGGTTGCCACGAGTCGGAGCTGACTTGATGGCAACTAACGACATAATTATCTCCACCTTAAATGTGCAAATTTCTTCTCTAAATTTTCAATAAATACTCACACAGGGAAGAAAAGGCATTGTTCAGGCCCTAGCAGTTGACAATTATACTTTGCCATTATAATTTCATGTTTACTTTATCAGTAATTTTTCCAGTTAACTATGTTATGAAATTGGTTCATTTGAATTATGGTGTTGGTGAAGAATATCAAATATACCATGGATTGCCAAAAGAATGAACAAATCTGCCTTGGAAGAAATACAGTCACAATGCTCCTTAGAAGCGAGGATAGCAAGACTTCATCTCACTTACTTTGGGAATTTTATCAAGAGGGACCAATCCCTGGAGAAGGATATTATGCTTGGTAAAGCAGAGGGTCAGCAAAAAAGAGGATGACCCTTAATGAGATGGATTCACACAGTGGCTTTGACAATGGGCTCAAACATAGCAATGACTGTGAAGATGGTGCAGGACCAGGCAACACTTCGTTCTGTTATACATGAGGTCTCTATGAGTTGGAATAGACTCAACGGCACCCTAACAACATGCTATGAAATAAACTACCTCAAAACCGAATGGCTTAAAACAACAACCGTTTTATTATGCTCACAGACATTGTGGGTCAAGAATTTGGACAGGGCAACAGGGGAGTCGTCTTATCTCTGTTTCATGACTTCTGGGACCTCAGTAGGGAAGAAATGAAGGATGACTCATGGCTGGGGGATGTACTAACCTGGAGACTTTTTTACATGCCTCTCTGGTGCCTCAACTGGGGTGACCAGGAGACTAGGACTGCTGACTGGATTCCCTACGTATGGCCTCTCTATGTTTCTTGGCTTCCTCATAATATGGTGGCCTCAGGGTAATTAGACTTCTTAATTGGCAGCTCAAGACCAAAGGGCAAGTATGCCCGTGAACAAGGGGGACGGTGCATTCCCTTTTATTACCAGGCTTGAAAGCCACACAGTGTCAATTCCACCATGCTCTCATGGCCAAAGCAGTCAGTCTACCCAGATTCAAGAGAATGGGGTTTAGACTCCATCTCCTGTTAGGGAAATAGCATGGTTACACTGTAGAGGAGCATGGTGAACGATAGGTACTTCTGCATCCACCTTTGGAAAATAAAATCTGCCACAGTGATACTGGCAAAAATGGATTTAGCATAGAAATGTTAATTCTAAAGATGTCCAGGAATCATAATCAGAAGCTGGCTGACTTATGCATAGACTACCGGGGTATTTTGAGGCTGGATACTATCATAATAACCTGCATCTAGTAGAGCTCCCAAAGGATATGCTGACTTTCTCAGTTTTACTTTCCATTTTTCATCCATCAGCACATAACTGAACTATGGAATACTCATCTAAAGAATCTAGTGACTACTTAAGAGTTCTGAATACCAAAATCTCTTCATAACAGTCCAAATTAATATATAGTTTGTATTTTCCTCCAGCTTATCATAAATCCCTGGGACTATGTTTCCTCTGCAAAATAAAGATCTTTTGAAAAATCTTGTGTTTTGCTTTCAGCACTGTCATGAATAGAAAATCGCTTTGATGGTAAAAGGGTTTTCATGATGCTCATGTATTTCCTCTAGTTGTAGAGATGGAAGATGGTGTTGATAACGACGTGATAATTTATATCATACTCACTGACCAGAACAGTGTAGCTAAGTTTTCCACTGAAAAAATCAATTACATCTCTCTACTGCCAAAAGGTGCACTGAAATCATTCCCGATTCCCTTCTAGGCAAAAGAAGGTTCTGCTGCAAAGTCTATTAAGATTCTTGAAGGATATTTCTCCTCATCAGTATGTGATCTGGTGAAGATATATGCTGTTTCAAGATACAGGCTCATCGGTTATTCTCTCGAATATATAGTTCACGTACCACAATGCTGATGTTTTCTATTTGGCTAGGACTTAAGATTTCTAAACTTCTGGCAGCTTATGTTCCATGGGATGGTTGTTATAATCACATTCTTAAGTATTTTATGTCCCATGCATATACATACCTTGTCTGTATGTTGCAAATTCAAACTCATTAGTACCAGAAATACAATGCATGAGGTTAGGAACCACGTCTATCTTACATATCTCCTGCACCCTTCACAGTTTCTCATACTGAACGTTGTTGTTGGCAGGTGCCATAGAGTCAATTCAGGCTCATAGCAACCCCATGGGACAGAGTAGAACTGCCCCATAGGATTTTCTTGACTGTAATCTTTACGGAAGTTAATCATGAGGTCTTTCTCCTGAGGAGCCACTGGGTGGGTTCGAACAGGCAACCTTATAATTTGCAGCCGAGCACTGAACCATAGTGCCACCAGGGCTCCTTTCATATAGAATAGGTGTTAATGAACATTTGTAAAACGTTGCAATGAATGACTGAATAAATGAAAGAATGATGAAACATGTTTAGGTTTTAGGTCACCTTGTCTCGTTCACTCAACATCTCAACAACTTGATCAGTCTCATCCTAAAAATACAAGTTGGTAATATCCACACTGTCCCTCGGCAGCACAAGCGGTTAATTGCTTAGCTGTTAACAGAAAGGTTGGCAGTTTGAACTCACCCAGAGGCACCTCAGAAGAAGGTAACCCGCTTCTGAGAGGTCACAGCCATGAAAACCCGATGGAGCGAAGTCAGAATCAACTCAACAGCAACTGGTGATGGTGGCAGAATATCTAGATTATTCTAAAACGGAACGTCAGCTTCTTTAGGAACTAAGTGGCTCACATCTTGTGCTGCTATCATCAAAAAGGATTTAATTTCCGCAGTCAAAATATGTAAATTTGAGCTAGGGTTGCAGGAATGAGTCTTGATTGAGCTGAACAACTGGATGTCCAACACTCAGATGCCTCTGGAAATGAACATGCCCTGCAGTGCACTGCCCAGAAGTGACTAGGATGTCGTTTCTAGCTGCAAAATCCCATTTTCTGGCAAGCTCCTCCGTAGTTGCTAGGACTCACCCATTCCATATGCTGTTTTATAAACATTACTCATTTACCATAAAAATAAAACCCTGGCATCATCGCTACTTAGTCAGTAATTAAATTCCCTGCACATCCAGAATTTTGCTTGTATATATGTCGTAATAACGAGGTTGTCTTGAAAGCTGTACTTAACGAAAGTCTGCCAATTATCCCTTAACTTTGCAGTTTTACTAGAATCAGTCATCCATCATACTGTGGTGTTTTAACTGGTTACAAATTAAACAGGAAAAGTAATAAGAAAAGAAAACTAATTTTCCTAGACTATCCTAATCCTGCCAAGCATAAAAATGCAGTTAGCTGAGAAAACTGCTGAGAGATTAATACAGAATTTGTGTGCTACTAAAGAAATCATTACAGCATGATTCCCCTAAGTTCTGGGAATACAGTCTCTGAAAAAGTGAATGGAAATACATTATTCAAAAACGGTGGTGCA
The DNA here is from genome assembly GCF_024166365.1 of Elephas maximus indicus. NCBI lineage: Eukaryota > Metazoa > Chordata > Mammalia > Proboscidea > Elephantidae > Elephas > Elephas maximus. The sequence goes on from NC_064822.1 coordinate 127,344,287, forward strand.
ATAAAATTTAGATACTTATTCCCTACCAATGTAAAAAAGGATTTTATTAATACAACTTCACTTAAAGTCACATGTGGAAATCTCAAGCGTATCAGTGAAGAAAGATTTCAACTGTTAGGCAATTTAAATTTTAGTATTAGCTAAGATGAAAACTATGAGCATTTAACATAAACCAAAAACCCATAAGGGTGATAATAAAGACCAAACTGGGGTAAAAACTCGCCAATCTAGCTGCTTAAAGAAAAAATTAGAAACAAAATAAAAGTTAAAGAACTTAAATTTTATTTCAAATACAATATTTTATCCTCATCACCACCACTGCCATCGAGTCAACTCCAACTCAAAGCTACCCTATAGGACAGAGCAGAACCACCCCACAGGGTTTCCAAGGAGCGCCTGGTGGATTTGAACTGCTGACCTTTTGGTTAGCAGCCATAGATAGCACTTAACCACTACACCGCCAGGGTTTCCTCATCTTCACTATCCTTTACTGAATACTTACTGTATTCCAAGCACTTTACTCACATTTTCTAATTTAATCCTTAACATAACTCTGTGAGTTAGATGCTGTGGATTACTGGTTAAGAAACTGAGCCAAGACAGTTTAAATAACTAATACAAATTACTTACCTACACCTAGCCATCAGCAGGGACCAATTGCTGGAGAAGGACAGCACACTTGCTAAAGTTGAGGGTCAGCAAAAAAGAGGGAGACCCTCCATGAGACTGATTGATGATGGCTACAACAATGGACTCAAACTCAGTAACAATTGTGAGGATGGCACAGGACTGGGCAAGGTGTCATTCTGTTACACATAGGTTGCTAAGAGTCTGAGCTGACTCAATGGTACCTAATAAAAACGGTAAGTAATACAGCCAAAGCTCAAACCCCAGGCAGTCAGACTCCATATTTCCTCATAATTAGTACCTGTTCAGATATTTCTGACAGTAAGTGTGAGGGGCATGACAGCTACAGATACTGCTGTCAATCAGCTCATGAGCCACAAGAACCTTAACTAGTTATGTGACTAGTTTCAGGTAACTGAAACTTCCTAGTTCTCAAATTCTTCAAGGAGGTGGTAGGACTGAGGCAAAGATTAACAACTGGGTATCACCAATTGTTAGGGTGTAATCTGGACATTGGGGGTGAAGCATGAAGTCACAATGATTGTGAATCACTATTATGAGCGTCTGGTGGGCAAGGGTCAATCAGAGAGGCTGCAATGAATGGGACAATGATGCCACACGTGGAAGAACTGTCCCCTGTGCTACACGATTTCCCAAATGTTCCACCAGACATTCAAGTATTAGAAAAACCATTTTAATAATTATCTGAGTGTACACATTAGCTCCTTTTTACATATAAACCCAAGACATTGTTTTGTACTATTTTAATACACACTGATTATTCCAGGAATGCAGTTACAATGTGTGTATCTGTGTGCGTGTGCATTTCTGAGTGCACCTGCTTTATTCGGAAATTTATCAATGATTGTTCACCACCTAGGAAAATCATATCACTGACACAAGGCCACCTCAGGGTGTTAGAGGTGCCAATACAACACACCTGTAGCCAACAGCATTTGTAGCTGTCCCATTCATAGCAATTCTACAGACAGGTAAAACTATTTGACTACTTCAGTATGTCCTCCAAAGCAGTCATGTCCAACCATTTATATACTGATACTGACACATGTACATGTATGTGTGTGTGTATACACATACAGTTTATTAATATATAAATATCTTATACACATGTCATATATATTTAATTTTATTATAAGTTACTGTCTTTTTAGTTTTCCCTTATATTTCAGTCTGGATATTATATTGATTTTGTTAAACCCGTGTGTGTTAATTATATTTCATTGAAACATATTTTTCTAAGGCCAGCGTTACGAAATATTTGCCATAAAAGGAATGGACTGATTGCAATATGATGAAGAAATTCTGGACTAGGTGATAACTAAGATCTAATCCACTTTTAAGGTTCTATTCTAGCCTATTAAATTAAGCCATAATCGGTGATTTTTTTTTCTATAAAAGTAACTGTAGCCAAAATCAAAAGTAAATTACACACCACCTCTTACTTGGCATTACTGCTCACAGAACATACACTTCTATTTCTGGAAATTCCCTAATTTACACATTTTATAATGGGAAATGCTTTTCCTGGTCTATGGTGCAGGAAATAGCATTCTATATGTGCTCCCACATATTCATTCTTTCCTCTTAATCCACACAGAAACATACTTGGCAGAAAGTCATTTGAAGTCAAAAGCGAAGTGAGATGATGCTTATAAATTAATTTTAAATTAAAAAAAAAGGAAAGAAAAAATTTGAGTGAAAGAGGCAACAACAGAAACAATGGAAGTAAAATGCAAGAAATGCTGTGGAGTTGAAGTCATTTGATTGCTCTGTGGGCCAACATTGTGGAAATATTCAGAAGATTATATCAAAGTATCGTAATTTTAACTGAAGAAGAGCTCAAATGTTCCTCCATGCTTTGCCATTTAAAAGGGTCATTTAGTCCACAATTATTAAGCATGAATTGAGAGCTCTTTACAAAGATGTATGAGTGACTTTTCTGAAGTTCCTTCTTACATTCAGATTCAATTAATTAAACAAAAATATATTAAGCTCCCACTCAATACATGGGCAAAGTGTGCAGGGTGGATACTAAAGAGAGAGATGAAAATAACAAGACTCTACACTCCACATTCCTGCATGGAACATATTCATAAGTAAATCTGAATAAGGAAGACTATGAAACAAATGAGGGAGCCCTGGTGGCACAGTGGTTAAGCGCTCAGCTGCTAACTAAAACATCATTGGTTTGAGCCCACCAGCTGCTCCACAGGAGAAGGACGTGGCTGTATGGTTCCATAAAGATTACAGCCTTGGGAACCCTATAGGGCAATTCTACTCTGTTCTACAGGGTCCCTAGGAGTCAGAATCAACTCGACGGCAATGGGTTTTTTGGTTTATGAAACAAAGTTATAAGAGAAGTACAAAGTGCTAAAGAAACATGGGTGGGAGATCCATTTTAACTAGGGGGATCTGAGAAGCTTCTTGGAGTAGGTAGCATTTGACCGGAGCTTGAGTGGGAAAGAGGAGGCATTCCAAAGAAAGGACAAAGCTTGAACAGGGGAAAGGGAGATGAGAAAATAAGGGGCAAACTGAAGTAATGCTATTAGTGTGAAGACATAGGACTGGAGAGGCAGGAGACACAGGTAAGGGCCAAACTAAAGGTAAATTTGAAAGCCACGTCAACAAAGTGGGACTTTATTCTATATATTCAACATTTATTAGGCAAATATTGACAGAGAACCTAATATGTATCAGATTCTGTTTTAGGCAGTAGGGACATAGCAGGTAAAAATCCTAAACCTCATGCAGCTTACATTTTAGTTAGAGAAATATACACTAAGACAAAAAAGAAAAAAATACATGGTATATATGATAGGGTAAGAAGTATTGTGGAGAAAATGTAGAAGGGAAGGGGAAGAGGGATGTTATAATTTTAGAGTGTCCAGAGAAGACCTCACTGAGCAGGTGGCATTTGAATAACAGCTGATATGAGGTGATAATATACACAACGGGAATTCAAGAATAAATTTTGAGCTATTTACAAAATCCGACGTGTATTGGGATGATAACTCTAGCAACAATATGAAGTAACAATTTGAGGAATATGTTGCAGGGAGACAAAGAAGCAGGACAATGTATTGCATGCTATATAGTGTCTATGACTCCTGCATATATAGTAAATGAATAAAAATGATAAACATCAAATTCAGGTCAGTGGTTATCCTTGGGAGGGAGGGAATGAGAAAGGGAAGGAGATGTCATATAGGAAATGGTCCTCAAGTTGCTTTCACTATCTTTATTGTTTTCTTCCTTAAGTTGGTGGTGGGATATAAGAGTTTACTACATTAATGTCTAATCCTTGCATGTCTGAAATAGCTCACAAAATAAAGAAGAAAACTGTGAAAGTGGTGGCTAGTAATAATTAAAGCAGTTTTGGAGACAGTGGTTAAAGTGCTCGGCCGCTAACCAAAAGGTCAGCAGTTCAAACTAACTAGCTTATCTGTGAGAGAAAGATGTGGCAGTCCACTTCCATAAAGACTTACAGCCTTGGAAACCCTATGGGGCAGTTCTATTCTGTCCTATGGGGCTACTATAAGTCAGATTTGACTTGAAGGCAGTGGGTTTTTCCGTACCAGGCCCTATGGATCACAATGGTCAGAGCTGCAACCAATCATGGGGATAGCACAAGACCAGGCAGCATTTTGTACATGGGGTCACCAAGAGCAGGGTGCTGACTCAACAACAGCTAACAACAACAATGTACCAGGCATTAAATGCTACATGTGCATTACCGCAATTAATTCACACAACAATCCTGTGGGAGGGACGTTATTATTATCTTTCAGCTATAAATAAAAACAAATGCAGCACAGGGACTAAGTAATCTGGACAACCCCGCACAGCCAGCATCAGGCTCCAAACCAAGGTAGCCTGGCTCCAGACACTGCACTTGCTCTACACTGTTTTCCAAAAATAAGTAATAAAAGCTTGAGCTGGAGAAAATGGAGCAGTGACAAAGAAATGAGAAAGGCAGTGACCGAGTTAAAAAGTACTTTCAAGGCTGAATGGGTTGAATGGCAACCAGTTATAGAATTCATTCATTTTTTCATTGCTAAACTTTCAACACATATGTCTTGAAGCATATGGCCATGTAGAATTTGTGGGTGATACGTATGGTTAACACACTCAGCTGCTAACCATAAGGTTGGAGCTTTGAGTCCACCCAGAAGCACCTTGTAAGAAAAGCCTGGCAATCTACTTCCAGAAACTCAGCCATTGAAAACCCTATAGAGCACAGTTCTACTCTAACCCACATGGGGTTGCCATGAGTTGGAATGGACTCAAGAGCAAATCATTTTTTTTGTTTTGGTTTGTCTTTTGTGCTAGGCACTCTGATAGCTGCAGCAACACAGAAGTAGATAAGATGGTATGTTCCTGACTTCCAAAGTTCATGGGCAGCTGGACTACAGTAGGATTAGTGCTATGATTAAGGTATGCACAGATGGCATGAGAGCCTGTGCGAGGTGTATATAAAAACCAGACTTCAGAGCCAACTTCAGGATGAAGAAGACTGAAACCAATTAAGCAGAAGTTGAGATGTCTGTTCAAAGTAGATGGAAGTGTTTACACCAAGGTCCACTTGAAGAAATGCACGTAGTTCATGTGGTGGGGGGGCGGGGGGGAGAAGGAGGGACTATGAGTATTTGCAAAAGGTAAAGCTGAGAGGTAAACAGAGGTTGGCTCATGAAGACAGAGGTAGGGTCTTCAGCCATGCAAAACCAAACCAAACCAAACCCAGTGCTATTGAGTCGATTCCAACTCATAGCAACCCTATAGGACAGGGCAGAACTGCCCCATAGAGTTTCCAAGAAGCACCTGGTGGATTCGAACTGCCGACCCTTTGGTTAGCAGCCGCAGCACTTAACCACTACACCACCAGGGTTTCCCAGTCATGCAAAGGAGGAGGGAAAAAGCTGAGGATGGGTGGAATTGGGAGCAAATTTAGTGTGCAAACAAGAGAGCAGATGAACTCATGCCTGAGAACTTCATATTTTCTAGGGCTGTGAGTGGCATTATCATCTGCTAAGAGAAAGAGAGGTAGGGATAGAGAAAAGCTTCAGGATAGAGAAGGTCAGAAATAGCCACTTTAATTAAACTGACAGGAAATTCTCAGGGTATCAAAAGTAAACACATCAGGATAAAGCTGAGAATGCAGTGGAGGTGAAACACCTTGACTCTGAGTTCATCGGTCAGTGTTTACATAAGTCAACATCACAGTTGGGAGACCCCTACCCATGCTCAACTGTGTGGGACTGGGAACAGAGATGGCTGGAATACCCTGGGGATGGACACAAACAGGGTGGACATGAAGCCTCAATGGCTAATTTTTAAATTACTTATAGTCAATGAATAGTAACAAGAAATGGACTATATCACCTCCAACTCAAATAATTTATAACTTAATTTGAACAAAGTAAAACCACAGGAGGAAGATGCCATGGAAATAAATAATGGAAACATGGCAGAATATGTATAATCAATTTATATTCACCAAAGATGCATAAATGATTCCCAAAGAAATGTTGAACTGATTAACTGACCTGTACAATTACATAGGGATCCCCTTAAGAATTAAGGATACTTTTGATAATGTCTTAAGGTTCCTTTAATACTTGTTCTCTACAAACACCACTGCCAAGAAAGTGGTGCAGTGAATAAGAAAACATCTCAAGTTCTCACCAGGGCCAACAGCTGAAGTCAGGTTTTCAGGCAGAATTTCTGTTACTCTTCAGCTCTTTTCCTTTCCTTCTAAACATGTGTCTCAGTTAAGCAGGACAAGGAGGACTAAAGGGAATTTTCACTTTTTTTCTTTTTGGTTATTAGTTCCACCCAATATTGTACCAAACGGGCTATCTGACAAATGGTAAACAGAGTGCCTTTAAAGAAAAAGCCCCAAGGGATAGCTAAACTACAGAAATAGAAAAAAGAGAAGCTTGCATGTATCACAGTGGGGGAGGACGATGCAACATAGAGCTTCCTTTTTTTCTGGACGCTAATACCAATGTTCAATTTTAAACCTCAGTCTGTGAAGATGAGATCTGGGACTCACAGGGTAGTAAAGGGTAAAAGCTTAAAGCAGAGCTGGAGAAGCTGAAGCTGCTAATTGGCTCTAATGATCTGAATGCAAATTAATAAATCTCTGTGCTAAAAATTACATGCATATATAATTATGGCTTTTATAACTTAAGAGCTCTAGTTAACCCATTACTCACACTTTTTCCTTCCTAGAATTTGGTAGGGATGGAGAACTTTTTTCAACCGCTTTTCCTGTCCCATCCATCCGCATGCACCACTGAGCTTTACCATCGTTGAAGGCCTTGTTAAAAGAACCCCAGGATTGCAGAAATGAAACTCACAGACCTTTTTACAAAGGAGTGGGAACGGCTAAAGCACAAATCTGTAGAAGACTGATCAGCTTGAAAACTCCTAGAAAAGTTACCTACTCAAGAACCTTTGGATCCAGAAAAAAAGAATAACTGCTGGATATCAGTGTGTGGCCGTGGGCTGTCAGAAATCAAAGGCACAGAAGAAACAGAGGCAACAAAATACCCAGGTTGCATTTTCTCAAACCAAGTGGAGTCACTGTCAAGATTAACTGAGATGACAGAGATTAAAAGGCCTAATAGAGTGCCTGGTACACAGCAGGCACTCAAAATTTGTCTTTTCATTTATTCATCCATCAGTCGGTCACTCACTCAGCCCAACAGGTGGTATCTAAGGATACACTTAACCCCAGCTCCTATTATTTCACATTCTTCCTTGTCTTCCTTTCTGTACTTTTGGTATTACTATGTACTTGCTCCCTTTTTATCCTTTGCGGTGTGATGGATCACTTTTGTGTGGCTTTTCTTGCCATGATCTTGTAACTCCCGCTCCAGTGACTGGGCAGGGCTGTGCAGATAGGGTAATTGTGGCCCACCAAAGGAACTGGTTGAGAGCCCTAGTAGCACAGTGGTTAAGTGCTTGTCTGCTAACCAAACGGTCAGCAGTTCAAATCCACCAGCTGCTCTTTGGAAACTATGGGACAGTTCTACTCTGTCCTATAGGGTCGCTATGAGTTGGAATCAACTTGATGGCAACTGGTTTGGTTTTTTGTTTTTCTTTTTTAGTTTAAAGGGATTGGTCAGTTTTGTCATCCTGCCGGGCTTGTGGTGGGCCATCCCAGAGGTGAGAGAGAGATGATCCTATCACTACTAGGGAAGAACAGCCAAGAGTACAGCGTGTCTTTGGACCCAAGATCCCTGTGCTGAGAAGATTCTGGGACCAGGAGAGAGAGAGAGAAAGCAGTAACACTGAAGACTGTGAGAAGAAGCGCAGCAGAGAAACACCAGTAGGAGAAACTAACAGAAGAGACCAGCAGGAGATGGTGTGGTGGGCTTCCTGGCCCACAGAGCAAGAAACCTGAGTGCTTTTGAGCAGGAGGCTTCCTGGTGGAGTGGGGTGCCTCGGGGCATTTACTGGCAGAGTGAAAAGAGCTTTGAAACGCTTGCCTGAGCAGGCCAAGGACCAGGGAGTGGCCTGCGTAAGAACACAGCTGGGAAGAGGCTGTTCTGATAGAAGAACTGTATCCTGAGCATTCCTAAAACTGAACTATGACCTGTTATTTCCTTAATAAACCACATAATCATGAGTATTGTCTGTAAATCCCATGTGGCCACTGCAATGAATTACTGAACCCAGCAGAGAAGTACAGAGTGCCATGGGAGGGGCAGTTGGTGTCAGAACTGGTAAAGAAGGTGTGAAGAGGAGGCATATCGGATCTCCATCTCATGGGAATTAGCATTGAGCTGTTAATCTTGAGTCTCCTTCCCCCTTGTGAAATCAGAGGGGGTGAGACACTGCTGCCCCGACATTTTTACATCCTTCTTCCTTTCATTATGCCTTCGATGTCATGCACTGGCACTGCTTATTTCCTCTGGAAGCATGCAGAAAGAACAGATATTAAACCCTGTACTAAAGCGTTCACCAAAGAACTAAACCCTTGGGCCCTCTGCTTGTACCTCCTGTGTGTATAGTCCTCCATCACTTAAACGGCAACTCTTCCATCAATGCAGACATTAAAGCATTTGAACCAATGAAATGCTTATAATAAGTTTAGAAGTGGAGACCACCTGGAAAGGTAGCGGACAAGACAGTGTAGAGAGACAGGACACCTTCAAGATCACCAGAGGCAAACTGGAAGCAAATCAGTGGCTACCTTGTACTTGAGATCCAACAAGTAGTATAAGAGAAAAGAGAAGTAAGAGGAGCAAGTACACCTTGGCTGAAGCCCAGCATAGGCCATTAGACCATTAATTACCTAACATCTCTGTGCCTTAGTTGCCTCATCTACGAAATGGGGTTATTGTATCAGTCAAAACATCTAAATCATTTAGGATTGGGAATGTATTAAAGCCAAATAAAGTATTAACTACCATTACACCACCACTGCTGCCGCCATCATCATCACCATGATTTTATTTCAAGATAAACCTAGAATGAATATCATAATCATTAATACCAATGGTAATAATAGTACCTGATATTTTGCTTTTCCATTTCCTCATGGTATCGTTTTGGCTTCACAACAACCCAGAGGGCTGGAAGGGTTTATTATCTGTACTTTACAGACAAAGAATATGAGGCTGCTTTAAATACTTGTTCTGCTCTGCCTTTCTCTGCAAGGTTCATTAACTAAACCAATACCTTTGCTGGATTCTGGCTCCCAAAATGGGGATAACAACAAACACACACGCAAAGTAAGAAAGCAAAACTGGGAGGAAAGAGCTTTTCCTCTCGTCCCTCCCATTCCATCAATCACCAAGTCATGTGCACTCTATCCCTTTTATTCCATTCATTTCTGATCCCACCACTCCATCCCCACTGTCACAGTCTTCATCATCTTTCACTTGGATGACTGCATCTACCACTGAACGTGGATCCTGTCTCTCTCGTCTCTGCCCCTCATACCATTCTCCACATAAAACCCATCATGTCACTCTCCTGCAGGAGCTCCCCTTACCTACCCTGACAGACTTCTCCAGTCTTGTTCCCATCATATCTGCACACCATCCCCTTTACAGCACCATTTAGCCTGTTCTGTGATTGTTGGCATTAGTTTCCACGCCAGATTATAAAGTCTTTGAGAATGGACCAGGTCTTTTCACCTTCATCTTTCCAGTTATCTATCAAAATACCCAACCCAGAGTAAGTTTTCAATACATGTTTGTTGCGTTAACAAACTGAAACTCTGTTAGTAGAGAGGGAGTGAGGTGTGGCTCTGATCATGTTTACACAGTATTGCATCAGTGGACAGACTGATGGAAGGTTGCCTGCTTAGAGTAAAAACTGGATCTAATTAGGGACTAGGGACTTGCCAGCTTTGGGGAAAGGACTTTGAAACGGACCCCAGAATCTTCCTTTAGTGTCTCAAAGATTGGAAGCTTCCCAGTAAGAGGTCTTATAACTATGGTTAACAGAGGTCCTAGTTTATAGCTTATAGTTACAGTTAACGTATGTCCTGGAAAACCCTGGTTTATATCTGACACCCCAGTATAAACATCAATAATGTCCCATTTCACTTTCAAAGATGTCCCAGTTTGAACAACATAATACAGGGCGAGGAAAAATAAAGACTTGGTCATTCATGCTGGATGTGAGCTCCATTACCTTTCTGCAGCGTGACCATGGTCAAATTTTTCAACTGCTCTAAATTTCTGTTTCTTCATCTGCAAAATGAGTACCTACTTCACAGGATTGTGACGATTAAGTAAGATATTACATGCAAAAGAGTTAGCATAATGCCAGGCACACAGTAAGTGTTCAAAAATGTGAGCCATTGTTATGATCACCAAGTTAGAGAAGTTGGTCACTCCAGTGCACATGCATGTGTGAACAGAAAAACCGCAATTACTAAATGTTGAGCTTCCAACGCATTCCAGCAACAAATTGATCAGGTTTTTATCTCAACCTGTGAGAGTACCTTTTGTGCTGCATTATGTTTTTGAAGAGCAGAGAAAGAGCATAAAAAAAAAAAAAAAAAAAACAGGGCAAAAGGTTGCATGCTGGACCTATGTATTTTATTAATAATTTAAATGAGACCACTTAGTGTAGTGCTCTTGCTAACAACAGAGAACAGAGATCTGCACCTCCCTCTGTTGTATTAGAATTTTTGTACCACAAGGGAATAGAGAGCTGTTTGAGGAATTGTCTTTCTCCAGTCTCCAATAATACAAAGCATATCATTCAGGATCTAAAATTGGTAGAGAAGGCTAAGTCCTGTAAACTGCTTTCTTCTTTGAGTCTTTGGTTTCCTTCTTTCTGTTTTGCTCCAGATGAGGAGAGACCAATAGTTGTATCTCAGATGGCCGCTTGCAAGCTTTTAAAACCCCAGACACTACTTACCAGACTAGGATGCAGAACATAAACTTTATAGACTGTGTTATGCCAATTGACCAAGATGTCCCTCGAGACTGTGGTCCTAAGCTTCAAACCCAGGAAACCAATCCTTCCAGGTCTTTAGTTATGACTGGGAGGTATTCATGACTATGCACTCTATATGCTTTATTATACGTATGAATATATGTGCAACACCCACAAACATGTATACAGATATGCCTACTGTTGGTAAAGAATACTGAATATACTTTGGACTTGTTATCAGGAGGGACCAGTCACTGGAGAAGGATATTATGCTTAGTAAAGAAGAGGTCAGCAAAAAAGAGGAAGAACCTCAATGAGATGGATTGACACAGTAGCTGTACCAATGGGCTCAAACAGAGCAACAATTATGAGGACTGGGCAGTGTTACATTCTGTTGTACATACGGTCACTATGAGTCAGAACCGACAGTGCCTAACACCACCACCACCTACGTATGCTCATGTATATAGACATACATACCTTCTTATACACATATGTGCGTACATATACCTTCCTATACACGTATATGCATACGTATACCTTCCTATACATACATATGCACACATATCTATGTAACCACTCACATATTTTTGTTGTTGTTTCTGCTGATGTTGCCAAATTGTACGGTATAGCATTTACCAATAATATCACTTATTCTTGTGTATCTCTTAGCGTCATCCGTTATCTTGGTTAAGTTGTGCACACTTCAGCAACATTTAGTGCTTTCTTCCCCATCACCAAACCTAACAAGTGTCTACCGCCTAGAGAGTGATGCCCTCTCCTTCCCTCTCCCATCCCTGGTAACCACCAAAAAATGTTTATTTCTGTATGTATGCCTATTTTTGCCTTTTTATAAAAGCGGGATCATACAATATTTGTCCTTTTGTGCTTAATTTATTTTACTCAGCATAATGTCCTCCAGATTCATCCATGTTATGTTTCTCAGCCTCATCATTATTCTTCATAGCCAAGAAGTGCTCCATTGTATGTTTACCCATTTTGTTTATCCATTTATCCATTGATGGCACTTAGGTTGTTTCCATCTTTTTGCTATTGTAAATAATGCTGCAATGAACTTAAGTGTGCACATGTCTATTTGTGTCACTGCTGTTAGATTTCTAGGGCCTATACCTAGGAGTGGGATTGATGGATCTTAGGGTATTTCTATTTCTAGCTTTTTGAGGAAGCGCCATACCATTCTCCATAGTAGTTGAACCATTATACGTTCCTACCAGCAGTGGATAAAGGCTCCAATCTCTCCACAATCTCACCAGCGTTCGTTGTTTTCTGTTGTTTTGAGGAGTGCCATTTTTGCAGGGGTGAGATGGTATCTCATTGTAGTTTTGATTTGCTCGTGACCATCTTTTCATATGTTTGTTAGCTGCTTGAATGTCCTCTTTGGTGAAGTGTCTGCTCATGTCTTTTGTCCATTTAAGTGGATTGTTTGTCTTCTTGTTGAGTTGTTGACGTTATCTATACATTTTAGAGATCAGACCCTTACCAGATATATCATTCCCAAAGATTTTTTCTGATCATAAAATTTTGAAGTTATAAGAAAGAGAAGCTTTAAGGGGAAAAATATAAATTGATTATAAAAAGAAAAGATGCAAGTTTCATGTAGTTAAAACCTAGTCTTAAATATAAGACGTTCCCAATGACCATCCCATGTATAATTTCTTGGACAGAAAGGCAAAGAAGAAAGAAACTAAATGCAAAAAAAGAAAAGAACAAAAATAAAATGTGATTTGTACACATAGTAAAATAAATTTTGAAATGTCATCTAATATATGCATCATTCCTGGCAATTCTTGTTGTCTCAGAATCTTCCACTCTTTGAAGCTCAAAGGGCAGGACCAGGCAAGAATAATGAAGTAATTTCCCAGTTTTTTGCTTTAAAATAGCTCTCTTTTAAAATCTGTTGTGACAAAAACCCTGATTTTCCCTTATAAGAGCTGGGTACTTAGAGGTTTTCCCTCACTTCCCCAAATATGCTTTAAATATCAAAAACAAGCATGAAGAAATGAGTAAAAACTCTACTATAAGTCTGGTGACTCCTTCCCAATGAAATAAAAACCCTAGAAGAGTATATGGGGATCCCCCAGGGAAACTGAGTATCTGAAAGCAAAGGGGACTCATGCCCCCTTCTTAATTGGAACTCTCAATAGTGCCATACACCAATATGATAAGCCTGCAACAGAGTAGAAATACCAGCAGGCAAATTTACACAGAGAAGACTAGCTCTTTCTACCTCCCTCAACACCAGTTTCCTTGGTGATAGCAGGGCATGAAAGACAGCTGAAAAGTTCCCATGGGCCTTTGAGAGGGGCATAGAAAATGACTGAGAGTCAGGGCCAATATGCAATCCAGGTTGATCTGAGACAATGAGAACCTGTCGTAAAGGCTGTGGGTAGAAAAAAGTCAGGATTGAATGCATACCCAAAGTCTAGGCTCTCTTTTTTTTGAAAGTAGGATCAACCTTAGTGATGTCAGCACCTGAAAATGAGAAGAATAAAGGCCTAGAAATAGATCAGGTACCATGAACATGTCTGCCACTACCTAAAAATTGAACTTTTTCAGTCATAATAAAATGTATTTGGAAATAATAATGTTATTTGCAAGGTTTAAAGTTTGCTACTTTTTAAAAGCAAATATTTAGCTTGTGTAAGTGCAAGACAATATATTATTAATATTTTAGCATGTATTCTCTCAAACTCAAGCTAAAATGCTTGCTTAACGGTAAATTAATAAACTGAGAGTTAATTTCATGACTGGATATGGCCCCTGATAGACAGTAATTTGGGGAAGAAAAGAACATTATTCTCAAGTAATAGAGGTGTTTGAGGTAAAAATGCTCATAACAAATAGAATAAAATGACTAGTTTTTAAAAGTGTCAGTTTGTGCATTAGGATTGATAAGCCGTCTAGTTTTCAATTTCTAACCACCCCCAGCCCAATTACAACCTCCCCCATCTCTTCTCCCACTGCAATCAAAATGTCCTTCTTTGAAAGCAAATCTGTCTAAGAGATTTCCCTGCTGAAAATGCTTGTGTTCCCAAGCTTAAAACTCCTTGAGTCCACAAGTGTAGACTCCTGAGCTTGACATACAGACTCCTTCATAGTCTGGCTCCAGCACCCCTTTACCCAATCTTTGATCTATTCTAGACTTGTGGGTTTACTTTCAGTTCACGGCAATAAACAAAAACAATAAAATAATAATGGTAACAATAATAACAGGGAAAGAGCAATAAGAAACATTTGTATAGGTCCCTGGGTGGTGAAAACCGTTTGTACTCATCCACTAACCTAAAGGTTGTGGTTTCAACCTACCCAGGGGCACCACCAAAGGAAGGTCTGGTAATCTGCTTCCATAAAGGTTACAGCCCTGAAAACCCTATGATGCAGTTCTACTCTGCAACGCATGGGGTTGCCATGAATCAGCATTGACTTGACAGCAACAGCGTTAATATTCATACAGCACAGAATAGCCAAAAGTACTAACAAATATCGCAGTTGATTGTGACAACAATACTGTGAAGAAGATATGGCAGATATTATTGCTGTTGTTATTAATCATTACTAGTATCACTACTGCTTCCCCTGTTTTACAGCACATACATGAAGTCTCAACAGGTTTGGGGGTTTTGCAAGGTCACACACCTAAGTGAGAGCTGGGACTGGAAGTCTAAGTCAAGTCTTCCTGTGCTCTTTCCACTGTACATCGCTATCTCCCAATATGGTTCTTTAGCAAAAAAATGAATTTTAAATCTTGAAAGTTGGGGAATTGAGAAAGCAAAGCAATTAAGACTGTAATGTATGAACCACTTGATCTTATCCTTTGTTTTTCTGGCTTTGTTAGCTATGTCGGTGTCATGGATTGAATTGTGTCCCACAAAAATACGTGTATCAATTTGGTTAGGCCATGGTTCCCAGTATTGTGTAACTGGCCACCATTTTGTCATCTGATGTGATTTTCCTATGTGTTGTAAATCCTACCTCTATGATATTAATGAGGTGGGATAGGCAGCAGTTATTTTAATGAGGCAGGACTCAATCTACAAGATTGGATTGTGTCTTAAGCCAATCTCTTTTGAGATATAAAAGACAGAAGCAAGCAGAGAGACGGGGGACCTCATCCCACCAAGAAAGAAGCAACAGGAGCATAGTGAGTCCTTTGGACTTAAGGTTCCTGCACAGAGAAGCTCCTAGTTCAGGGGAAGATTGATAAGAATGACGTTCCTCCAGAGCCGACAGAGACAGAAAGCCCTCCCCTGGAGCTGACGCCCTGAATTTGGATCTCTAGCCCACTAGACTGTGAGAAAATAAATTTCTCTTTTTTAACGCCAATTCACTTGTGGTATTTCTGTTATAGCTGCACTAGATAACCAAGACAGTAGGTACAGGGGATTCAACTGCTTTGAAGACTCTGCCTTCTGGCTTTTCCTTAGGAATAAAACATATTTTAATAAAGATTGGCATTTAAAATTCTAGCAGTACTTGGAAATAATAGACTGCTAACCAAAAAAAAAAAAAAAGTCCATTGCCATCGAGGCGATTCTGACTT
Organism: Elephas maximus indicus; assembly: GCF_024166365.1. Lineage (NCBI taxonomy): Eukaryota > Metazoa > Chordata > Mammalia > Proboscidea > Elephantidae > Elephas > Elephas maximus. The sequence goes on from NC_064822.1 coordinate 127,359,900, forward strand.
ATAATACCCTTGTGGACACAGAGTATAACTATAACTGCCCCACTGGGTTTCCTAGGAGCAGCTAGCAGATTCGAAATGTCAACTTTTGGTTAGCAGCTGTAGCTCTTGACCACTGCGCCACCAGGGCTCAATAGGCTGCTAAAGGACTGAAATTTTTTAGAAAAAAGCCTTAGAGTTCAAAGCAGAATTACCCCTTACAATATTTACATAATACTTACAAATGCCAAGATTTCTCATTGTGCTTCAATTTCTTCCTGTGTAAAATGTGGTAATATGGTACCTATCTCATGGATTACTGTGAGGACTGAATGAAATCCTGCCCTAACGTGCTTAGAATACTGCCTGGAACACCAAACCAAAACCAAACTCACTGCCGTCAAGTTGATTTCGACTCATAACGACCCTATAGGACAGAGTAGAACTGCCCCATAAGATTTCCAAGGAGTGCCTGGTGGATTTGAACTGCCGACCTTTTGGTTAGCAGCGGCAGATCTTAGCTGCTATGCCATCCGGGTTTCCCCTAGAACATCAGAACCCCATTAATGTTAGCTAGCAGTATTGTCATTTCTAATGATTGAACAATAAACTATGGAAAACTTCAGCTAGGTCTTTAGGTTTTCTCCTAGAAGTAAAGGATGTTTACATCTGATATTTAGATGTCTTTTAACTAATTTGAAAACTCTATGCTTTGGCAGTGTGTTTGATTATGATGTTTTATGTATGGCTACTACTCTGTCCTATAGGGTCACTATGAGTTGGAATTGACTCGACGGCACTGGGTTTTATTATATGATCAAAAAAAATCTCTTAAGGAATTAACCAATAAGAAATGATTGTGGACCCCAAAACCACTCTTCAGACAAAGACTAGACTATAAAACAGAAAATAATACTCGTGAAGAGTATGCTTCTTAGTTCAAGCACACACAAGAGATCAAATGGGCGGCTCCTGTCAGGAGGCAGCATGAGAAGGTAGGAAGGGAGAGGAGCTGGTTGGATGGACAGGGAAACCTGGGATAGACAGGGGTAATGTGCTGTTACATTACAGGGATTGCAACTAGTGTCACATGACAATATGTGTATAAATTTGTGTATGAGAAATTAACTTAAGCTTTAAACTTTCACCTAAAGCATAATAAAAAAGAAGAAATGACTGTGATAATTTTAAACTTTTCTTAATAGACTTTAAAGTTAACTTTACAAAGAGAAATAGAGGTGGCTGCTATGTTAAATAGCTTCTTAACCAAAGAGAACGTTTACCTATACGAGTGTGTGAAGGTATTCATTCTGAGATGTCCCTCCACTAGAAGGAAAAAAAAATAATTTAAAATTTAATTTAGATAATGACAGGCCCAAATCAGTAGTTCTCTGTCCTCTGTGTACATCTCAATCATCTGGAGTCTGGGGAGCTCTTAGCAACAGGGCCAAAATCCTTCTGCCTCCCCAGTGATTCTGATTCAACCTGGTGGGGGTGAGACCCAAGAGGTGACATTTTTAAAGGCTACTCAGGTTACAGGAACATGCATCCTGGGTGAAGAACTATGGACCTAAATATTTCCAAGCAAGATTTCCAAGCTCCTATTTTGCTAAGAAAACCCTGGTGGTGCAACGGTTAAGTGCTATGGCTGTTAACCAAGAGGTCAGCAGTTCAGACCCACCAGGCACTCCTTGGAAACTCTAGTGGGCAGTTCTACTCTGTCCTATCGGGTAGCTATCAGTCGGAATCAACTCGACGGCAGTGGGTTTGGTTGGGGTTTTGGGTATTTTGCTAAACTCATTGCTGTCAAGTCAATTTCGACTGATAGCGACCCTCTAGGATAGAGTAGAACTGCCCCCTAGAGTTTCCAAGGCTGTAATCTTTATGGATGCAGACTGCCACATCTTTCTCCCGTGGAGCAGCTAGTGGGTTCAAACCACTGACCTTTCAGTTAGCAGCTAAGAGGAATTAAAATTTTGTGAGTCCATGATGTTATGCTTTTCCACTGAACAACACAATTGCTATCATTAGACTTCAAAAAAAAGCCACATTTACATTAAAAAAGCCATATTTTGATCTGAGGATTCATGCCCTAAAAAGTCTGAAGAATATGTCTGAATAAACAACCTGTTCCTCTATAGTCACAGTGGGATATTAATGAGGACGTAACGCTAGAAAAAGAGTTGCTGGGTGGCACAAATGGCTTGTGCTTGTTTACTAACATAAAGGTTGGTGGTTCAAACCCACCCAGAGGTGCTATGGAAGAAAGGCCTAGCAACCTGCTTCTGTAAAGGTTACAGCCCAGGAAACTTGAGCAAGCACACTTTTACTCTGTAACACATGGGGTCGTCATTCATGAGTCAGAACTGACTCAAGAGCAACAGGTTAATGTTAGAAAACACAGATTATTTAGAAAAAAACCAAGCTCTAAGAAGTTACATGCTCTGTCCAAGGGAACAAAGCCAGTGGCAGAGTCCAGTCTCAAACCTGTTTTTTTCCTCTCCTGCCATATTTTTTCTATTGTAAGTTTAGGTATGTCTGTGTGTGTGTGGTACACACAAGCATTCTTTTTTTTTTTTAAGTTTCACAGATTTTGAAGAACTGTGATTCAACACCGGACACTATTATATGCTGTACATGTTAATTTGTTTGAAAATATGTCAGCAAAATTCAAAGCAAATTTGCTAAATAGCCAGTAATGCAAGCTAAAATATACCCTTGGCTTCCAATCACAATGAGTGCAGTTAACTGACCTCCAAGTTTTTATAAAAGTTAAATAATATTAATTTTATTAAGTTTGGATTTTATGCCATTTGCACAATTGTTGTCTGGGCTGTGTTCCTGGGTGGAGGAAACTTGGCAGATGCTGTCACGTATTACAATGTACTAACCTGTTATAGTTCACATCCTTGAATTTGGGGCTACATTTCTAACAATAATTATAACTACCATTTATTGAGTGCCTACTGTATGCCAGGCATTGTACTATACACACACAACCTTTAATTTGATCACATAAACTTCATAGATGGCTCAGGGAACTTAAACTTCTCACAAACAAAGCTATTAGTTGGCAAAGTAAGCATCCTAGTCCAGACCAGTTTTGTTCCAAAGCCAGTGCTTGATCCATAAACCGTACACTGCCTCACAATAATTGATTTAAGACCATTCTGTGAGGGCTAATTTTATGTGTCAACGTGGCTAGGCTACGGTGCCCAGCTGTCAGTAAAACACTAGTCTAGCTGTTATTATAAAGTAGTTGCATGTGATTCAGTCGGTTGGCCTCAGGTAAGAGCAGATTATCTTCCATAAGGTGGGCAGGACTCAGTCAATCAGCTGAAGACCTTAAGAGAAAAAAACAGAGTTTTCCCTAAGGTGTGTTCTGCTCTAGACTACAGATACTTTGCCAGAAAACTTTTACTCTTCACTCTTTTCCTTGTCTCAGCTATGGATTTTGAATTTGCAGCCACCTACAATCATGATCTTATGAACCAATTCTTTCTCTAAAAGCAAGTGCTCTCTCTTCTCTCTCCCTCCTCCCCACAAGTGTGTGTGCGTCTGTGTGTGTGTGTTAGTCTGTGTACCTCACTGGTTCTGTTTCTCTAGAGAACTCTAAGACGCAGTCTAAGTTCAACTTTGTTAAATATAAAACTGATTCAAATGAAAATTTTTAGGTAAAGCTAAATTTAAACATAATTTAGGCTGAAAAATGCAGCTGTTTTAAAAAAAAAATACTGATGCTATTAATCTGGATAAAGACTGACTGCGGTGAAAACTGAATTTAATGCTGCTGAAGAGCCTCCTTCTTAGTCTGAGTGACAGAGAGAGTCAATACAGCCTTCAGACATGGTACACCTGTAACTAAATCTATGCTGCGCTCTAAGAGTGAGCACCAGGGAATATGAAATTAGAAAAACAGGCATACAGAAATATTTAATAAATGCAAATAATTCAGGTGATTGTAACTGGAATACAAATGAGTTTATTATACATGTTAATGGGTCAGCCATCTTTTGATCTAAAAAAGAAATTATCTGACTAAAGATAAACTGTAGCAGAAGGCCAGGGACTGTGACAGGGTAGCAGGTGTGCTATGTGTAGCAAGAACTGCATCGGTGCCAGGACTGACTCTGAGGCCATGGGTCTTCCATCTTGGAGCATCATCAGAGATACTCGATGACTTTATAATGTGTTTCTCAGAGACTTAAGTAACATCACAGAGAACACAGGGATATGGGGAGGAGGGTGGATGGGGGAATAAGTAAAGTACTGCAGTATCTTAATGCTGCTCTAAGAACTGCATATTTGATTTTGTAATAGCAATTTCATGATTGTTATCAAACCGATAATTTGCTTTGATAGAATGGAAGTGGAAGGGTCTCAAAGCATTGAGAAAAGCAAGCTAAAACTTGTCTATTTCTCCATGAGGTTTTAGACTATGCTTGAAAAGCGGCTGGCAAAAGACTCAACAGTTTTTCTGAGATAATTCCAATAATGATTCAAAATGTATACAAGGCTTCTCATGACATTATTAAAAAATTGGTTGCAGTTGTGATTCAACTGTCTGCTCCAAGACTTAATCCAAATTCTGAGTAACAAGGGCCAAGCAGGTCTGCCAGTCCTGAAGACGTGTTCATAACCAAGTGGCCGCAGAGCCATCGCCATATGCTTCCTGGAGGATGGGATGCTGAAGGGCCCAGCTGCAGTTAGGAGTCAATGAGGACGACTTAACCTCCCACCAGAAGGGTGCACGGCAAGGGTGTGGGCCAGTGTGCTGATATTAAAATGATGCCTGAGGGCTATGTGTCAAAAATAGAAGTGGGGCAGCTGCATTCTCTACCTCCCAGGGGATGGAAATCAGGAGGAGCAAGCCTCTTATACTTTCCTAGTGATCACTGAGCTAGCCATACTCCTGACAGCGGGTGAGGATAAATAGCATAAAATTCAATCAGTAGAAAGGAAAATGCTTTGACACTATATTTTTTCTTCCTTCTCTTAGATAGGAATGTGCCTTGAGAAGAAGCTAAGAGATGAGGAGACCTCATTAGAAAATACCCCTGAGGTAAACTCTTCCCCCGTGAAGGTGGGAAAGGAATTAGAAGCTTCCTGAAAGGATCTCACCATCTTTTCTGAGAAAGAGAGAGTAAGAAAAGCACATATAATACATCTTCAAGTGGAAAATTCCAAGTCAAACCCCACAGGACAAGTTGGTTATCTTTCTTAACAGATGGGCAGAGGAAATGCAGCACAGACACTAAAGGTCAAGGGCCTGCAAAGGCTCAGGGCAATTCTGGCAACAAAGAAGCAGGGATCCACTGCATCTTCAGGGCACTGGTACCCACACTTGCTGTGGGGCTCAAATGGCAGCCACATTGACAGACAGTTGCGTCACGATCAGCACTGGTGACAGACTGGATCCAGAGAAGATAACAGAGATGGTGATGGTGTACTGACAGGCTGGGGTGTCTGCAAGTTGCTCCACTGCACAACCCGGAAAGCACAGGTAAGAATACCATGATCAGTGCCATCCTGGTCCCAGCCACCAGCATCTCTCACCTGGATTACTGCAGTAGCCTCCAAATCAGTCTCCCTACTTCTTCCCCTTCCCCCTTTACTGTCAATTCAGTGTAACCACCAAAATGACTCTTTTTAATTTTTTGCTTAGAAATAATTTCAGACTCACAAGAAAGTTGAAAAAATAAAAGAGTTTCTGTATACCCTCCACCTGGCTTCCCCCAATGGTAGCATCTTACGTAACAACATTACCTTATCAAACAAGGAAATGGACATTGGTACAATATGGTTCAGTGGTAGAATGCTTAAACAGGTTTAAGTGGAGCTTCCAGGCCTAGAGGGACCAGGAAGGTATCGGGGCCAGCTCTACATCAGCTAACAACAATAGTAACTAAACTACAGGCCTTATTAGGATTTCATCAGTTTTTCCAGGCATTCTTATGTTTTTTTCTAATTTTTACAGTATCAGTGTATGAAATTTTACCACAAGATTTGTGCGGCCACCATCACAATCAGGACAGCAGAACTGTTCCATCACCACAAAGACACTCCCTGGTGCTACTCCTTTACGGTCACACCCTCCCCCAAACCTCACCCCTGATAACCTCTCATCAGTTATCCATCTCTATGATTCTGCCATTTTGAGTCAGTTATATAAGTGAAATCATATAGTACGATACCTTTTGATACTGGCTTTTTTCAGCCAGCATAATATCCTTGAGATCCATGCAAGTTGCTGTATGCATTCAACAATTTTTTCTTTTTTATTTTCAGGTACTACTCCATCGTATGGATGTATCACAGTTTGCTTTTCTATTCGCCCACTGAAGGACATTTGGGTTATTTCCAGTTTGGGGCTATTACAAATAAAACTTCTATGAACATTTGCGTACGGGTTTTTGTGTGAACCTAAGTTCTCATTTCTCTAGGAGAAATACCCAGGGACTTAAAATAAATAAATAAATAAAATTTTTTAACTGCTCATTTCTCTAGGAGAAATACCCAGGGACAAAACGCAGGGTCATATGTAAGTATATATTTAGCTTTACTAGGAACTACCAAAATACAGCGAAACCTTCAAAAGCTGGAACCTGTGTAAGGTGCCAAGCTGTCAAAAACAGAAAACGAAAATATTTTCCACTAACAGAGAATGACAGAAAAGAGGTAAGACTGAACCCTGTCAAAGGTAGAAAACATGTAACACCTGGAAAAACGATGCAGTCACAGCGAGTTCTGGCTCTCACGGGTTTCACTGTAATTTGGGATTATTTAAAATAAGAAGTCCTGTTACATCACTTCTTGCTCAAAACCCTCCAATGGCCTCCTACTTCACTACAGTTAGAAGCCACTGTCCATTTAAGTCTCTATAAGATCTTCCCTAGCCTGGCTCCCATCACCTCTCTACTCTCTACTTCACTACTCTAGCCCTTACTCATTCTGCTCGCCACACCAGCCTCCTACTTATTCCTCCCATAAGCCAGGACACTCCCACTTCAGGCCTTTATATTTGTTCTTCCCTCTGCCAGGGCTGCTCATCTCTCAAAAGTCCAAGAAGCTTGCTCCCTCATCTTCAAAGCCCAGCCTTTAAATTACAGCATCTCTTTCCTGCTTTACTTTATCCACAGCAGTTGCCAACATCTAACATCTATACAGTTTACTTATGTCTTTGTTTTCTGATTCCTCCACTATAACGTGAGCTCTAGGAGGACAGGAGACTTTACATCTTTCCTTCTTGCTAATCCCCATCCCTAGAAGACTGCTTCAGTGGCATGCTGGAATCAGCTCACGTCAGCTGGTAATGACTGGTGATAGCCCGTTGTTCATTTTTCAGGAAATTTGTGAGCCAGTTTTTTAACACAGTTAGCAAAAGATCTAACCTGATACTTCACTAAAGTATATGCGGAGGCTGCTGCCGGAGGGTTGTTTTCACAATGTCGGCTCCACCCTTAGCTTTAGCTCTTTTCTTGGCACTGCACCTCTGAGTCAGTCCCCTTCTATGCTCTTTTTGTCCCTCCCCTGTATGACTCCCAACAATCCTGTTGCTTGCTACTTGTTGCTTGGTACCCTGGTGGAGGGTGGGGGCAGTGGGAAGGTGGCAATCCCTGTTGTTCTGATTTAGCGTCTGCCTAAGGGAGGCACTGTGTCCCTGGGTCTCAGGTGTAGTCTGCTTAGTGCTCTTTTCCCTCTTCAGCATAGTTCTGGGGCCCTTCCCTGAGCTGCAATGCATTTTCACCAATGTCCCAAGAACAACAGTATTGTTGCCCTTCTCTCCATAGATGGTGGCCTTTGTTCTGTAGATGAGAAGGGTCCAGGTGGAGTTTCATGGGCCTTCTACAGTAGCTATATATGGTCTCTCTCCCTAAGGGTCCACACTACAAGTTTCTTAAATCTTTCTTTAATCTTTTCTGTGAATGCCCAGTGGAGTTTGTGGAGAAAAACCCTAAAGAGGGTGTGTATTACACCATTTCTACAATTTCTCAGGGCCTTCACCCACTCTCACCAGTCCACACTCAGCCTCCCCCAACCTGCCAACCCCAGCAGAGCTATTCTTGCCAGTGTCTGTCTGGTAACATGTATCTCAGGTAAGCCAGGGCTCACATTTTGTCTCCTCCTTTAGGCATCCGCCTCTACTTAGATTTGGGGTCACTTAGTTGCACCACAACTAAGCTCTCCAATAACTTCAAGAAAATGCATGAATTTTCAGCTTGTCCTGCCTTTTTATTTTCATTTTAAGGTCAGGAACAATGCTCTCTCCAGCTGTCTGCATCTGGGAGAAAAACCAGGTGCCGAATGGTGTTCTATGATCATTGGCCTGCCACAAACACTGGGAAGTGTTTGCCTTCCCAGCTCCTCACAGGCCCAGGCCTGCTCTGGTTCCTGAGCTAATGGTGAAAATGGCAAGAATTAGATAAGCAGACAGACTGACTCCCAGTAGACCTCGGAATTAAATGGAGCTGCCAATCAGACAGACTCTGCAAGAGACAAGCAGTAGGCATCCCTGAGGCCTCCCATTAGCAATTTTCCAGTCACTGTGTTGAGGGAAAATTTCCCATAATCTGCCTGGATATCCTGGCCAATAAGCTAGCCCCCCTCTAAAACAGGATTAGGTCCTGTACCCTACCTAGCCCCCTCCCTCAGGGTCTCACCACCATCACAGTCAAGGGCTGCAATTCTGCTGTGAAGGGACAGGTTGTTTGATGTGGCTCAGCTGAGCCTGACTTTGCCCTCTGTGCTCCACCTACAGCCTCCAAGTGCTTCACCTGCTGGATCATCAACCTCTGGTACCAGGGACTAGCTAGCCACACAGGTGCTTTGGGCACATCTTTGGACTGACCAGATGCCCTTGTAGCACAGTCAACTGTCACAGTCTCACTTGGTCTGAATCCATTCTCTCCTTGTTTCTCCCTGAGCCTGGCGTGTCTCGAGCTCAATGCAATGCTCTACTGAGCATATTAACAAGCAAAAAATGAGATTTGATTATCAATCTTTGCCTTATTCAAGGATCTGTCCCCAAACGTAAAGGCAGCCTCAGATCTAACACTTCCTCCTGTGGTTAGTGTAAGCGTGCTACTGGTTTACTTTCACATTAATGTTCAGTTCTCAGAAGGTACTCAGGTTACAGACATTTTGTAGTATTTTGTGATTCCTACAAAAAAAAAAAATCCATTGCCATTCAGTTGGTTCTGACTCATAGCAACCCTACAGGACAGAGTAGAACTGCCCCAAGGGTTTCCAAGGAGCTAATGGATTCGAACTGCTGACCTTTTGATTAGCAGCTGAGCTCTTAACCACTGAACAACCAGGGCTCCGTGATTCCTATTATGTGCCTTAATTATAATAATACTCTTTGTTACTGGGTTACCCCAAAGAATTAAAAACAAACAAAAAAAATTCTGACTCATAGTGACCCTACAGGACAGAGCAGAACTGCCCCACAGGGTTTCCAAGGAGCGGCTAGTAGATTCCAACCACTGACTTCAGTTAGCAGCCAAACGCTTTAACTACCACGCCAGAATAGATGTATTTAACTCAAACTGACTATGTCCACTTCTGCCACCTAAGAGGAAAGTCAAAATTCTTATCATTGAGAAAAAATACGTTTTGTCCTCTGATCGTTTCCACTTTCAGAGCCAGAGCAGGAGTGTGGTGATGGGAGGGAAGTGGGAGAGAGAAAGCTGAAACTCTAAACTCGTTGCCAGTTCTGCTATACTGATAAAGAATAATGGCCATTTTGCTTAGCCAGATATTAATGAATCCTCAGACAGACAAAGGCAGGCATGAGGCCAAAGAGTGGGTTGTGCGCTACACAACTGTGCATAAAGACTGAGGGAAACTGAATCTGAGGTGTAGAGAGAACTGCATAAGGCTGAGCAAGAGGCTAGAACCTATTATAAAGGTGAGAAAATTCTCTGTGATGGAGTAGCTGAGGGACATTTAAGAACAAACAAAAACAAACCTGTTGTCGCCCAAGTCAATTCCAACTCATAGCGACACTATAGGACAGAGAACTGCCTCATATGGTTACCCAGGAGCGCCTCATGGATTCAAACTGCTGACCTTTTGGTTAGCAGCTGTAGCTCTTAACCACTGCACCACCAGGAAGGTTTATATCCAGTTCTAGGTTATTTGTGTTGTAGTAATGTAACTGCTAAATGTCCTCTGTTGCCCCCAAATATTCAATAAAGTCTGCTATACCTGAAAATACCTTGCGTGAGTAACATGGGGAGAAATCTAGGTGGGGAGGGGAAGGGAGCCAGGTATGAATCAATATGGAGCAGAGGGAAGACAATAGCAAAAGACTTCAGGCGGAACTGAAACGCAAATCTAAAAGTGACTGTGAAAACATAAAAAAAAAAAAAAGTTGCCATAAAGTTGATTCCAACTCAGGGCAACCCCATGTGTGTCATAGAACTCTGCTCCATAGGGTTTTCGTGGCTGTGACCTTTCAGAAGCAAATCACCAGGCTTTTCTTCCCAAGTGCCTCTGGGTGGGTTCAAACCACCAATCTTTCAGTTGGTAGTCGAGCACTTAATCATTTGTGCCACCCAGGGACTCCCTATGAGAATATTACCCCTCAGGAATGTGCAAAAACTAGTGGGCTTGCATCTCCTACCTTATATGGAACAGAAGATTCAAGACAATGCTTTAGGGCTCCAAACAAAGGACTCTAATCTGTCACTGGTGATAGACTTTTTGCCTGTGAATGGATACTCCTAACCCTAAATTTAACTCTAACTGGCTAGGGGTGGTGGTGATGTAAGTTAAAGCAGCTGTGATGTGAAGAAAGGTGTGAACGGGTTAAGAGGCTGCTGCGAAAAACAGCCCTGAAGACTGAAGAATAGGCAGGGAAGCTGTTTTTAGAATCAAGAGAGTTCCAAGTTAACCAGCCATAACAAATTCTGTATTCCAAGTTAAGTGTCACGAAGCAAGGATTAAAAGGATAGCTTAATAGTTTTCTAGTTCTAGAATTTCAAAAACATTCCCATGATAAAGGAACAAATAATTAGACTGTGTCAAGGCATTTTCCAGACAGTCTTCCAAAGTCTTTGTTCAAGGACACAGGAAGCTGCTCAAACTGAGAGGCAGTAGAGCTCAGTGGTTAAGCATACAGGCTCAGGAGCTGGCTCGCCTGAGTCTAAATGTCAGCTCAGCCATTTGCCAACTGTGTGATCCAGGGCAGTTATGTTCTCTGTGATTACATTTTATCATCTGTAAAATGTGAACAAAAATAAATAGTACCAAATTCACAACACTGTTGGAAGAATTACATGAATTAATGCATGGAACATTTAAATTGGCCTCTGGCACACAGTAGGTACTCATGACATATACATATATATATATATATATATATATATATATATATATCTGCGGTTTTTTTATATATGTATGTATCAGGAAACAACTCACTAAATGAGCCCTGCCCTGAGAGCTAAGAATCAAGTTCCCCACTCTGCAAGAAAACTTGGGGTCACAAGCTAAGACTCTTGGAGGCTCCTGTGGAGGTGAGAATCAATAACTTTTAGACTTTCTGCCTCTTTCTTATTAGCTTCTGGCAATATAGAAAATTGGCATTAGTTTAACAACTGCATGTGCTTAAATACCATTAAGGAATAAATACACATTCCGTTCCATTAATTAAAAGGCTGACGTTATAACCAAGGCAGGCAAGCAGCAGCTTTAGAATACTTGCCTCAAAGACCAACATATAAATGAATAAGAGGGAGCCAATGCTGGGTGGCAGACAAGATCAAACAGAGCTATGGTGTCCCTATATTGAGATGTTTGCAAATAGTTGACAAAGTAACACGAAACTTGGTAAGGCGAATAGATCATTATGGCAAAACGGGAAATTAACACGGTGCCTTGGCGTACAATTTTTAGACCAGTGATTTTTTTTTTTTAATAATACAGACTTTTTTTTGGCTTTGATTTTGAAATAGCTTTTTATATTACTTTGTTCATGGTGTGTGAATACACACACACACACATCTATTATGATTTTGTAATGATAATCTCCTGCCACAAAATGCTGATTCATTTTTCTATAAAAGCCAAATTCTTGAAAAAGCAAAGGAAAATAACCAGTACCAACAAGGAGACATGGCTCATCCCTTCTGCTATAAAATCTCAAACAAAAAATACACAAGTTAAGGCAAGAAAATAATACTGATTTTATCACCTTTATCACCTAAATGCTTGCCTGTAGACTATGGCTCCTAAGCCCCCAAAATCCTAAGAAGTGGAGGAATTTTAAAAATCATTGTACTCACATTAGCTAAGGAAAGAATTGGGATGCCAGACCAGTTCTGTCTGAAGTCAGAGCCTGTGCCATGCCCACTACACTAGTATCTTGAGACACAGTTTCCCCTACCTTCCTCAATAACTAGTTACAGCTTGTGGTTTCTTTCTTTTTTTTTTTTAATGATCCTCAGTTTCAAGAAATGCTTCCTAATATTTAATCTAAATCCCTCTCTTCTAGTTTAGACAATTCATCTAAGGGGAGAGCAAACATCGGTCAGTGTATTCCTTAATAACGGCTCTTTAACAGTTATTAAACTGCCTCTCCTCCTTTAACCTTTTGTTAAAGGCCTGATTTTCCAACCCATTGATAATTGCATTTGGTCTTCTCTTCCAGGAAACCCTGAGGGGTTAAGAGCTACGGCTGCTAACCAAAAGGTGGGCAGTTTGAATCTACCAGGCGCTCCTTGGAAAACCTGTGGGGCAGTTCTACTCTGTCTGATAGGGTCACTATGAGTCAGAATCGACTTGAGAGCAATGGGTTTGGTTTGGTTCGGTTTGGTTTGGTTCGGTTCAGTTTGGGCCCCTTTCAAGCTCTTGATGCTGCCCTCAAAATACATACATATGTATTACATATACACACTCCTCGTATAATGAAGAGCCCACGCCAGGTAAAGCTGAAATAACCACTCCCAGTTTGTTTTTACAGGGAGGAGAGAGAGAGAGAAACATTCATAATTTTAATAAAAGCTTTATCTTGTTAGGATATTATCAACTTGCAATCCATTAGCATCACAGATTTCTTTTTATGACACTCTCTCCTAGTCCAGCTTGTGCTCAATGTAGTGTGTTTATTATCAACAATTACAATCTACCTTGAAATTACTCTCTACAAGCATGCCAAATACTTTGGTGCCTGGGAAGGGAGCAGACTGATGGTAGGGATTGGGTTAAGTAAGGCCTCAACACCAAGCATCCTGATAGAGGCTGGGGGGTGGGCAATATGACATAGCATGCAAGTGACAGCATCTGTATCCTCTCCCTCCAGCATGTGGCACTGAAAGTGAGCAAGGGGGTTGTTTCTCTGATATGCTGTATCCCTGAACCTCACTTTGGGTTTGTGCCTAACATGCTCCACCTTCCCAATTTATGCCCATGTTGCCCCCTGATGTTTTCTTTTCACTGGATTATTCCTTTAATTTATTCCAGGCTGAATTTGCCCTCTATCTTTTTGGGCATAAGCAATGTTGTAGAAATTTGCAGGAAGGCAAGTGAGAGACTCAAGAATCAAGTAAAGGCTCAAAGGGAGCTTTCTCACCACTAGTCTTGAAACACTCTGTGCAATGCTTCTGGCAGGACAGACCTACTTCCTGTAGACATCACTGGAATCTATGGTCTTGCCCCATGTGAGATTCTAGTCCTGTACAACTCATCCTTTGCTGCATGGTAGACTACAGACCGATAATATAAAATAACCGTCCTATACTGCACAGCCTCGTGCACATCCCACAACTACTGCAGCGAGTGCCACTGTGAAAAGTCTTTATGCCTCTTTGGAAATCTCTGTGTTCAAAGGAGAACAAAGGAAGAAACAGCAGAAACAGCTGAGAAGACATTCCTGGGCAGCTCTAGCCTGCATATGAGACTTTTGGACAGGCAATTCCTGCCTGAAAATGTCCTCTTTAATGCTAGCAATAAGTAGAAATGGAGGGAATTAGAGTTGGGAGAAGAAAAAGGCTGGGGAAGCAATAGTAGTTTTTTTTTTGCATTACAGCTATGGGAAAGCTAAACAAAACAGTACAGGTAGGATGAGGTTTGTTTGTATATAACAGAAATCCCAAATATGTGGCTTAAACAAGACAGGAGTTTATTTTTCCCTTAGGTGAAGATGGCATGGGGTTAGGCAGTTCCAAAGCTATCAGGAACCCAGCATCCTATCTTTCTGCATGGCTTCCATGCTCAAAGTCCAAGATGGCCGTGGAGGTCAAGATACTACATGTCAGGCAGAAAGAGGAGTGAGATAAAAAGGTGCACCTCACAGCTGAGTCAGCCTGCTTTAAATTGCCTTCTTGAAAGCCCACCCAAGGACTCCAGCTTAATCTCATTGACCACCTAAGGGAAACTGGGAAATTAGAGTTTAGGTGGGCATATTGCCACTTGGAAAAAAATCAGGTTTCTGCGAGTAAAGGGAGAATGGATTAGGGTAGATAACTAGCAGTTTCTGCCCTAAAAACTAAGACAAAACCGTTTGGCCTTGACCCTTAAATCCTGCATGTTTCTGAAAGCAAGGAGGTCACGCACCACCATTTCTTCTAACTCACACTTCTCCAGAGCAGTGGAGACGCCCGGCATGAAAACAGAGCAGGGCTTTTAAGTCAGTCAATGGGAATTTATCATTCACATCTTTTAGATTATTTTTAACTTTAAAATGAAAGGGGCTCTTGATCTGTAAGGAAAACAACTGAAGTCTATCATATCAGAGGAAGCTATTCAAACTGAAAATAGAGGCCTTTGTTTTGAATGAAAAACATCCATTAGAGTGGGAGTTAGTTCAACAAAAGAAAGAATGAAACCAATAAGCATCTGCAATTTCACATGATGAGGGAAAAGAAAATATAAAATTCAGTTATTTTAAGCAACTGACAAAAGAAAGAGTGGATGCAGAAATGGGCCCAAGGCCAACCCTCCTGCTGACAGGGTGGATGGCTTCACTCAACCACATGTGACACACATCTGGTGAAAGGGAAGCCCTGAATATCCCACACAGTTGTCCTTATGCTTCCTGAGACCCTATGGCTATAAAGCCAAAAAAACCAAACCCATTGCCATCGAGTCGATTCCAACTCATAGCGACCCTATGGCTATGGTGAATAGAAAGATTAGATGGTTTGACTGGCGGGGATGGGGGAGTGGCATTTTTTCTTTTTTGCAAATTTATAGAATAGTCTTACAAAGGTAAAATGGCATACATTAAAGAGATTGCTTTCATGGCAAGAATAAAAACACCTGAACACGGAGCTATCTCAGGAAAGCTAGGATGTTTATTAGCCTTAACAAAGGTGAACTGATTTAATATACAATCAGGAACTGAGCCTCTTTATCTAAGAATTGGAGCCCTGATGACACAGTGGTGAAATAGTTTGGCTGCTAACCAAAAGGTCAGCAGTTCAAATCCACCTGCTGCTCCTTGTAAACCCTATGGGGCAGTTCTACTCAACAGCACCTAACCCCCAGGTCCATGTTTTACTGCTGGCCTGAGGAAAACCTGGTATCAGGCAAGAAACATGGAGCAATAGGAGAAATAAGTCTTGATATTTTTATTCTCCTGCTACCTTTCCACAACAATAATGAACCAAAAGTCCATGTAGTGTTTTCACAATTATACCGTAATATCTGGGGAGCACTGTCATATATAAAGCCTTCTCAGAGCTGTAATGCTTTCAACAACAAAAAGTATTCATTCCTGAGATAATCCTTCTGAGCACGTGAATAAATGGAGAAAACATGAGATCTGGAGCCAGAAATACTTGGCTGGGAATCCAGGATTCACTGGGCAAACAATTAACATTTTTCATTTCCCAAACAGGGAAACCATTTCCTTACAAGGACGTTGCAATGATTCAAGGAGATAATACCTATCAAGCGCCCGGCGTTAAGTAGGTATTCAACAAATATTAGAATCTTTCCCTCTCTCCCATTCCCTACCCTATCCCATTCCAAACAATTCACTCTTTTGGATTTAGGCTCACATGCTTAGCACAATTTGATGAAATTAATATATTTTGAGATTAAATGAGGGTGCCGACAATAGCACTGTTGTTAGCTGCCACTGAGTGGACTGCCTCATGGCGAGCTGATGTACAACAGAACAAAACATTACCCGGTCCTGCACCATCCTCACAACCACCAGTATGTTCAAGTCCACTGTTGCTTCTATTGTGCCAATCCATCTCACCAAGGGTCTCCCACGCCCTGCTTAGCCCTCTCCTTCACCAAACACGATGTCCTCCTCTAGGAATTGATTCCTCCTGATAACTTGTCCATAGCAACAGACTCAAACAATGTTCTGTTGTGATCCATGAGGTTTTCGTTGACTTTTTTTTTTTTTCCAAGTCCAAATTCACTGACTACTTTTTGATGGAAGATTGTTAGGCCTTTCTTCCTACTCTGTCTTAGTTTGGAAGCTCTGTTGAAACCTGTCCACCCTGGTGACCCTGCTGGTATTTGAAATACTGATGTGTAGCTTATTTTCCAGCATTATAGCAATATGCAAACCGCCACAGTATGGCCACCCGTCTGTCAGTTGGTGGCAATGATAGCATGTTGTTTGTTGTTAGTTACTGTCAAGTCGATTCTGAACTCATGGCAACCCCATGTGTGTCACAGTAGAACTGTGCTCTGTAAGGTTTTTAACGCTGTAACCTTTCGGAAACAGGTCATCAGGCCTGTCTTCCAAGTAGCCTTTGAGTGGGTGCAAACCACCAACATTTTGGTTAGTAGTTGGGCACTTAACAGTTTGAGCCACCCTGTAGCATGTTGTTATTATTAGGTGCCATCGAGTTGGCTCCGACTCATAGCGACCTCATGTACAATAGAATGAAACACTGTCTGGGGTCCTGTGCCATCCTTACAATCCTTGTTATGCTTGAGCCCACTGCTGCAGCCACTAAACCTTCAGTGTAAAACCCAGTAGCAGAGCCACAGTTCAAACCTTCTGCTCCTTCATAGTGTGACATTAGACACAGACCTTCAAAAAACACCTCGCCTGAGGGATGACTTTGGGGGAGGACTCTGGAAAGGTGCAGAGAATATGTAAAGAACGCCAGACTTGGAAAGTTCAGCTCACCTGAACAGGCCCCCAGCATCACTCAGCAGTCCTCATCCCATCTCCAGCTCTTCGCCTCAGGACTTGGAGGTAACTTGTGAAAATTGCTAGCTCCACTTCTCACCTCAGAGTTGAGGTCACCAGGTAAGACCATTTTGGAAAGTTTTAAAAAGGATGGGGCTGAAAGTGAGCTGGAGTTTTCAGCCCCAGTGACTTAACTTAGGAAATAGCGACAGTCTTCTGTGAAAATTCATTTTGAAATCATTTAATACATTTGTCTATAGGCACAGAAGTACTGTTGTTTTAAGAGCTTATATATCAAAATGAAATACAGAGACCTTAAATGCATATTGTTTTTACTGCTTTTGAATTATTTAATAGAAAAGATACACATTCTGTCTGAATTGTTCATTTCTTCATTGCTCAGAATTGAACTCTAGGGAAAGCTTCACATCTATGTGAAAAATTAATTGCTATTTTTTTTCCAAACCATGGAGCTCTGATTTGTTTACCTTCAAACACTTACTTTCTATACAAATCATTAAGTTCTTTTTTACAGCAAATGCAAGAGATGGCTATAGAATTAAATAACTGACCAAATTCTGAAATAAGACCAAAATACCCATTAAAATACTATCTTGTTAATTCACACTTAATGACTGGGAAATCCTTTGCTGATTACTATGCTATGCAAATCAACACACAAAAACACATGAAAAAAATTTAAGAGCAGTGCACCACAATCCATAGTTATCATTTATTGTGACAATTCTAGTTTGGCTTTAATTATTCATTATAGTACTTTATGGGAGAGTACAAATGTGCTGCAGTATATTTTTGAAGTAAAAACTCTATGCACTGCAAGATTTCAGGAGTGTTTTTTCCTATTAAATGCTTTCTATAATCAGGGAAGAGACTGCCTGTTAAGAGAACTTCCAAGGTTAAGAAGTGGCAGAGCAGAACAAATTATATTTTACTGTTTACCCACTTCTACAATTTGGAAACTTTAAAGAAAAAGATTCCTTATTTTTCAAAAATGTTCTTTGAAGAAAATATATATTATGAGCCTAGCTTAATGAAATTCTTGGGGTTACATTTTTAGGTCTTCAAAGTTTCTCCTTGAAGGAGAGGTGGGGAAGAAACCACAGATATTAAGTAATCAAAGAAAGGTTCTAGGAAATACTAAATTTTCTCTTTAAAGTCTAGTTTATTGAACATAAATTTACAGAGACAGGGAGGCTTAAATCTATCTATAGATCTTTTTCTTTTCCAAAATGATATGAAGGGAGAGAATGTGGGTAATACACAATGAAGAGTTAGGGATCAATGAAAAGTAAGTAAGACCAAGGACACCTGCCTTTGAAATGGTCAAGGATAAATAGCATGTATGGATTGCTGCTTTCTGATGGGGAGGGGGAAGAGAGGTGGAAGTTGAGCTCTTTTCTGCTTTTACTCAGTCAAACAAAGGGCTCCAAAGATACAGTGTCTAGACACAGCAGTACTGCTGAGTTTCTGCACCTGTTGACACTTTAGGACACAGGTTATTCTTCAATAAAGCAGCATTCAAGCTGCTGACTCTTCAAGAAGGTAACCTTTATGTCCAATGTTAAGGGGAAAAAAAAAAGACATTTTAGGGAGTATTTAAAGGTTAATACCCCTTATATAACAGATAAATTTAGCCTTCCTACAGCAAAAAGGTTGTTGCTAAATAATCTACCTCCAGAAATGAACAGCAGGGAGGGGAAACATTTTTCTTCCTGCTCTATAGGCTAGAGGGCACTGTGGTATAACCTTAGCAGAGATGTCTTCAACCTTCCTGCAGCCCAGACATTTGCACATCAGCTCTTGAACAATTATTTCAAGCCACTGCACGGTGCTGCTGCCTACTGGCCAGCACTTAAGTTCTGGCAATGATGCCACTTTAAAGTGAGCACCAGTACTTATCTGGGGATTTCAGTAGATACTTTTTTTTTTTTTTTAATTAAATTGAAAAGAAAAATGGAAGTCATGAAGGTATTAGTTCTAATGACAAGGGGCAAGGGTCTCAAATGGAAAATCAATTGACCTTTAGTCTCGATCTGAGAGTTGGATGATCATGTGTTCACCTGCTAGTTAAAATGATGAAAGTAAAGGAACTGTACAGAATGCTGGAAATTTATATTCAAAGCTTGTGCCTAAAAATAGATCTAATTAGAAATTTCATTATATATTTAGTTATCTGGGTGTGGAAACTACCCCCAACCCCCATTAAATACAGGAATCTTGTTAAAATATAAGACTGCTTTTGTTCATTCTTTTAATGGAAACACAAATGAGTTCAGAAGACAGGCTACCTCTACCATGTACTCAGGAAAGGAGATTTCACCCTTACAGCCATTACGGATACAGCAAATGTTGCTCGGTTTCCACACATGTTGATCTTGCAGAAGTATTTGTTATACATCACAAAGTAGGTATTTTTTGAGCATTCAGGTATGCAATATATATGAAAACTGGGGACTTCCTGCTTTTCATCTTTGAATTCTACTAGAAATTGCCCCATCCAGATGCCCATATTTCATGCTGGAGGAGCCAGAATACAGCAAGTGACCTAGGTCTAACACTGTAAAAGCATTCACTGTAGGAAGCCTTTGCTCCAAGCTCTGCACTTTGCATGTGTGGATGTTTGTGTTTGTGAGGTGTGAATGCCTAGATACAAAGATGATAAGTGCCACAGAAATACTTAAGTAGGTAGCTGTGCAAAGCAGAAAGCCCTCCTGAGGATACGGAGAAACAGACAAGAGGGACTTTTCTTTGCTAAGACAATCTTACTCTGTGGTTAGTAGTGTACAGTTTATGACAGCAAATGACAGTTTAGTTATGATTAAAATGAAATACCATGTGTTTTCAATAAGATATAATTTTAAGCCAGAGGTTTATGAGCAAGAGGAAAATAACTACACACTGACCCTAAATTTCTATAAAGGATTCAACCTTTAGAAACCCTTTCTTAGATTTTTTGCTGATTAGAATGCCTTATTACAGCTCTTATTAATTACATGTGCTATTACACACTCGGAAACTCTGGTGGCATAGTGGTTGAGTGCTACTGCTGCTAAACAAAGGGTTGGCAGTTAGAATTCACCAGGCACTCCTTGGAAACTCTATGGGGCAGTTCTACTCTGTCCTGTAGGGTGGCTATGAGTCGGAATAGACTCGACGGCACTGGATTTGGTTTTTTTATTATACAGTCATGTTAAAGTGATGGACTAAGTTCAGAGTGCTCTTCCAAATGCTCAGGGAGGTTTTTACAAGGATTTCTGAAGTTTTAAACTTGTTCTTCAACCTCTACAAATTCTCTTTAAAAAATGCCATAGTGTTCTGCATTCCTATCATAATATATTAGGATTAAAAAAAAATTGCCATTGAGTCGATTATGACTCATATCGACCCTATAGGGCAGGGCAGAACTGCTCCATAGGGTTTCCAAGGAGCAGATAATGAATTTGGACTGCCAAACTTTCATTAGCAGCCGAGCTCTTAACCATTGTGCTATCAGGGCTCCAACTACTGCTCCTTGGAAAACCTGTGGGGGCAGTTCTACTCTGTCCTATAGGGTCACTATGAATCAGAACTGACTCAAAGCCAATGAGTTTGATTTGGTCTTTTTATATATTTAAGAAATCTTGGAAGGACATCTTCTGCATAAGATTTGAGATGAGATGCTATTAGTGCAAAGCTAGTTTCAGCTTTCTATGTATGAAAAAATAGAGAATGTGAAAATCATGAAAAAACAGTAAATTAGAAATTGGAATATCTTGGCATGCAAATATTAATAAAATTTTTCAATAAAAAGGTGAAATAGATACAATTTAAAATCAGGGCACAAAGACTCAGACCCCCTTTTTTAAGCTCATTCTTCTCTAGTCCATCTTTTCTTTATCACCCTCAGTCTTGATGAAAGCAAATCACCCATACACAGGATATACGTAGCACAATATCACTACCATCAAAAGACAGGATGCTGGCCTCTCAAGCAAGCACACTCTGGGACCAAGTCTTCCCTAAAGGAGCCAAGCTGTTGCTAGGTAAGGCAGGAAGGGAAAGGAGAAAACATAGACTGCAATAACCAAAGCGGGAGCAAGCAAGGACAAAGTAACCTGGCATTTACTGAGCACTTACTAGGCTCAGCACTGTTAGGGGCTAGGAATCCAAATTTCTAGAATGCATACACTCTTTTACAGAAATCTCCTACTTGACTTTTCGATTTTATATTTTAAAATGATTTTAGACTTTGAGAAGGGCTTCAAAAATTGTAGAATTGGTTCCCATATACCTTTCTGACCTATAGTGACCCTATAGGACAGAGTAGAACTGCCCCATGGGGCTTCCGAGGAGCAGCTGGTGGATTTGAACTGCCAATCTTTTGGTTAGCAGCCATATCACTTAACCACTGCACCACCAGGGCTCCACCTTTCACCTAGCTTCCCCTAATGTTAACGTCTCACACAACTGTCATACAATTATCAAAGTAGGAAACTGACCTTGGTATCAACTAAATACACTCTTTATTTGCACTTCATCAGTTTTTCCACTAATGTCCTTCTGTCCAAGGGCCCACTCCAGGATCCCAAATTTAGTCATCATGTCTCTTTAGTCTCCACTATTCTGGGACAGTTCCTCAGTCCTTTCTTGTCTTTCATGATTTGACATTTTTGCTGACTGACTTTTAAACAATCAAAGCAGAGTGTTTAAGTTCTATGAGAGACGTATTTTTTGCCTTGGACGGGAGGGTGAGAAGGTTCACAGAAAGGTAACATTTGAACTTGGTCTTGAAAAGTGGAATTTTCCCAATGTATTATTTACATCTCATCTGTTCAATTCAAACATGTATTTATCATAATGGTCTCTGCTCTTACACATCTTATGAGATGTTAAATAAGTCATCACAAGTGTGTTGAGAATTACAAAGAAGAGATAAGGAGGACAAGAGACACATTCAGCAAATGGATTTCACCTCATCTTAGAGGCCAGGAGAGCTTCCCTGGAGGAAATGACAGTAAGCTGAGATCTGAGTGATGACCAGGGGTAGGTCAGGTGGAAGAGAGAGCATGAGTGGTCCAGGAAGCGGGAATAGTATCCACAAAGGCTAGAATCAGGAGCATTTGTCATCTTCTAGTAACTTAAAATGCTGTGTCATTGAGACACTTACTAGAAGAGGGTAGGGGGAAGAATGCATTAGATGATACTGGAAAAGACAGGAATGGCCAGTTACGTATGAGAAATTTAAAATATGGACAGAAAAGTGACATACAATGAGATTCCTATATCAAATGCATGCCAAGATGTTTTTCTGAGTTATCTGGAAGGAAGAAATTTGGAGAAATGAAAAGGGAAAGGTCATGCCAATGCAAGAATAACACACTCAAAGGATCAAGAGATACCTGGGGACTGAACAGTACTGTGGTCTCCTACAAGATGACAAAGATTAGGAAACCAACAAATTGGGGCACCAAAAATAAGAAAAAAATCCTGAAAAGTAGAGATATTTATTATTTTCCCTAAAAAACAACATCATGGAAATTGTAAGAACTATGTTAAACTTCCTTAAGCACAGTTTAATGGCTCGGTATTGTTTTATTATGTCACACAGGTGATATAATGTCAGGGTTTACTGCTTTTAAATGCCTTGGTCTTGGCTGAAAATATAGATTCTGAGGACATTTGATATAAAAACCCACAAGAACATGAGATGGATTAAAGAGTACAGAACACAGCTTGGCAAGATGGCAGTGGAAGACTAATACGTAGGGTGTGGGTGGCAGATTAGAAGCCACTGAAGGTCGGAAGCCATAGAACAGTGAAAGGTCTGGGAAAAACTTGGTCAAAGAAATTAGAGAAGGAGAGGCTTTCAATAAGGAGGCATCCCTACCCATAGAGGGCGAAGCAGGATGAGCACTAAAAATGGTTCCTGTGAGCTGCCCCTTAGGCAAGCTGCCTCGGATGACCTTCCTTAGTTTCAGAACAGCAGTGGGCTTGACACTGAACTCAGCTAAGTTGAGGAGCAAATGTGATCTAAAGAAACAGCACTACTATTGAAAAGTCTCTTCCAGAGAGTTTGTCTGTGAGCGAAAGGAGGGAGATAAAAGCACAGGTATGGCAGGTGGAGTAAGTATTTTTATGGAGGGGATTATGTTTCCAGGCTGAGGAGAAGAGTAAGCTGGGCAGGGCTGTTTGCTGAGAGAGGTTTGCACATTTGCAAGGGTCCTCTCATGAAGACAGAGCCCTGGTGGCATAGCGGGTAAGAGCTAACGAAAAGGTCAGCAGTTTGAATCCACTAGGTGGTCCCTGGAAACCCTATGGGACAGTTCTACTCTGTCCAAAAAGGTTGCTATAAATTTGAATTGACTCAATGTCAACAGTTTTGTTTTTTGTTTATTTTTGTTCGTTTTTTTTTTTTTGTTTGTTTGTTTCTAATGAAGACAGCTGCAGTAATTTTCAGCCTTGAAAATGTTTTTCTTGCAGGTCTAAGAGAACTAGATGCAAGATAATCTGCCTTGGAGACTGACCAGCTTGAACAATGGCCCTGAAAATCTCTGGATTTAAAAGGATCTGAGAGAAGCTTGCAGCTCCACCAAGGCCGCCTCAGACACAGTAACTCGGCCCCTAAAAGGAGGTGATGACTCCACTATACACTCTGCCCAGCACTAAACATCCCTCTTTTGTTCTAGAACATTCCTCAATGTTTTTGCTATTTTCCTTTTGTTTATGTATGTGTATGTGTGTGTGTGTGTGTGTGTACCTGTGTGTGTTAATACCATTTACTGATTTGACATTTTTTCTTACTGACCAACTTTGTTTTTAATTAAAATATATATATATTATATATCATCCCTTGTACACGTCCTTGTTATGCACTTTCTTTAATTTACTCTTTTGCCCTTTTAATTCTTTGGATGCGTTAGCTCCTAGTGACCCAAGCTCCTGGTACTTCCCTCTCCTCCACCTCCAATGGCCTCTTTAACACCAGCCACTGTATCCTTCCAATGTTCTCTGTGAAGAATGAGACAAAGTCATCTCTTGAGAGACAGGGGCATGGAGGTAGAGCGGACATTTGAGGTAAGCGCTAAAGCTAGGATGGTCCAGACAAATAGGCTATTCACCTGTTCAGTACTGATAAGGGTTTTGAAAACTGTTTCATATGCAAAACTAGTTTCAACCTAAAACCTATTTACAGAGCATTTCAGCAAGGCTGTTTCATCACCAGCTCACAAGGTCAGTTGAAGACTTATCTTCCCCGACCTTGCATCAATAGTCATAGTTGAATCGCCACACTCTATCTTCTTATTTTTATTTCACATGCAACCAATTAGGATTTACTGGGCACTTACCATTTGCATTCTTGGTCAACCAAGTAATTCTAGGTGAAGCTAAAATGGAGGTGGATACAAGGTGCACGGAAACAAGGTATGTGAGGTTCTTCTTCAAAAACATCATTTGACTCCATTTCTTTTTACTTTCTCCCCTCCTCTCCCATCTTTCTCTTTGCCCCAGACTAGTTCTCTTCTAATCTATCTAAAATATTATCCCCAGTTAGCTGATTGAACACAATAAAATAGTTCCAAATTGCCTCCACAATAAGTCAAATCTCCTAAAATTGGGATAAAAAAGTTCCAAAAACTGATACCATCCGAAATATCTATCTCATCCCCACAACCTCAATTTCTCACCTCATCTAAGTAAATTGTAATCACAAGTGCACTACTATTTCTTATCAGTGCATTTAATCAAAGTCTTCTTTTAACGTATTCTCGAGCGTCTTCAGTATTTGAAGAGCATTATTACTAGGATGACTGGGACAGTGGCAGTACATAAAATTCCAGACATAGAAACACTTGACTTATTACTTGCTTGGAAGCAACAGCCCAGCAACTCATCTTTCCTGTCTCTTCCTGCTTCTGTTATTCTCCTGTCATCTGTCTCCTTGGCCATTTGACTGATGGGGTTCATCACTGGCATTTCTCTGTTCTTACCTTCTTCTCTGCCCCAGTGTGAAAGATGAAGTATGGCTGGGGACCATTTAGGTGACTATTTCCATTTTCAGAGTTGGAGCTCCTCACTTCTCCTGGGTTCTGTAAAATGCGATTTCATGTTTCGGTAGGGACCATGGGCTTACAGTGCTCCCACTTCATCCACACTTAGGGCCAGAAGCCAGGACACTGCGGTCATAATATTAACACCCAAAATGTATCGTAGCCACAAGCTTGTAGCAAAGAACTAAGAAATGTGTCAGTCCTATAACCTTTCCAGCTTACGTACCTACGAAATTGGGCCTGGGGTGAGGTATACAAGCACAGGCCCCATCTAGTGAGCACCTGGCTCCGAACCTTAAAAAAACCCATTTTGAGGACAAGAAAGAGTAAGTCTGAAACACACACACAGAAATTTGAAAGAGATCAAGAAGCATAGAATTAGAAGTTTTAAAAAAGTGAACCAGAATAGTCATCTCTGTTCAACTTTGTTAGAATGGTGATTCTTAAACTGTGTCCCTAGAGGTTTTTCAGAAATGCCTCAAGCACTAAGTGGTTAAGTCTTCAGGCTCTTACACTTCCCTTAACCAGAGAAGCTCCATTTTTTATTTCTTTTACATAGTGGACCTCCATGTCAGACTTCAATTTAAAGGTTATGTCCTGCAGATTAAAAAAAAAAAAAAAAAAAGGTTTAAAAACCATTACCCCATCCTGCGGCTATTCATGCAATCATCCATTCAACAAACATTAATTGAGCATCTACTATGTGCCAAGCACTGTGCTAAGGGATGGAGACACAAAAATAAGTAAGGTGTGGTTGCTGCACTCAAGCAGTCCTTCCTGGAGATGGGGAGACAGACATAGGAAGTAATGCTCACTGCACAATGTGAAGAGGTGCTGTGGCGGACGAAGAACAAGAAGCTTTAAGAGTCCATAAAACAGATGCTTTGACATCCAGAAACTGGCTTTTGAGGCTCTGCTTATACATTCCCAGTGGTGCAAAATCAAACAAGGTAGCCAGCTCTATTTTTAACACTTCTAAGTATTAAAATTCTTTTAGGGCTAAAATCTATCTTCTTGAGCTTCTTGTGGCTTCAACCCCTGGCTCTAGTTCTGTCTCTAACTCTACAGAGACTATGCCCATTAACCTTTCCCATGAGATTGCCTTTTAAGACTTGAGTTCTGTCATCCTCCCCTTCCCTTGATTTTCCACCCTCCAGGCTGTACAGATTTTATTTATACGAATTGTATCATGGTTTCATCTAAGCAAGGCAAAAAAGGA
The DNA here is from genome assembly GCF_024166365.1 of Elephas maximus indicus. NCBI lineage: Eukaryota > Metazoa > Chordata > Mammalia > Proboscidea > Elephantidae > Elephas > Elephas maximus. The sequence continues at coordinate 127,386,247 of NC_064822.1, forward strand.
GAGAATACTGGAAGAAAGGAGACTTGAAGAAATGGCTCTTCTAGGCGAGCAGTTCATTTCATTTGGAATAACTATAACAGCAATCATGGTGATATCCTGGAATCAAAATATATCAAATAATTAAATGAGATTATGTATAATAAAATGTGGACCAAAGACCTTTAAAGTTCATTTTTCTTTATTATCATTCAAAATAAATGAAAATCTAGAGGGTGGCCAAAAACATAAATGAATATATGTAAAAATGGTTTATTGATGTTACATTACAATACATGATTATGTTCAACGCACTGTCTCTCATTAGCAATGCATCCTTCAAAGAGCCATGTGAAACTGGGATGATCACCGTGTATTTAACGTTGTTTCTGTCAATCCGTGCATACACATCTGAGATATACTGCCTGTGATAAGTACATCTCTAATTTTCACTGACTAAACCTACACTTTTGTGTACTCTAGATCAAGCAATTAAGGAGGATCAATTTGTTAAAAAATAAATATCTGTGTTTCTAGATGTCATGAGCAACATAGATTTTTCATTAAATTTTACTGTTTCCCTTTTGTTACTTTTTAATTACTGGGACTTTTAAGGAAATGATCATGCTTAAATAACATTCCAAAATACTTTCCGTACCTAATTTTATAGAACATTTCAATGTTTCTTTCTTTCTTTTTTCTACTATCTCTGTGCATGGGACTTGAGCTATGTAATGGACTAAGAAGGTTTGAAAGTCAGCATAAAGCCTAACACACATTTAACTTTATTTCTATGAAAAAAATCCATTAAGATGAATTTTCTGAACAGAGGCTTTGCATAAGTAGTATGTTTTACTGTTAATATAAAATTTAAGTACTACCTGCTTCTAAGGGAAGTGAAGTAACATATAAGCCTGTTTAAAGCAAACATGAAACAAAATAGCATGTGTAGCTGTTACTATGATGTGTATCAAATTTGGCTGTGCTCTTCCTGGCAGCCTAGACAAAAAGGAAAACATAAAAAGAATAATTAATTATACTTAGTTCATCTGTTAAGACAAACCATTCATGTTCCTTAGGAAAAATAAACATTTTCACTACTAAATTCTAAACAGGATTTATCAAGAAGTACTAATTGAGGAAATTTTTAAAAGGAGCATTTATCAGTATCATGCCTTCAACAGAAACATGTGATAGTAGACTGAAAAACAATCCTCAGAACGCTATGTATTATCCAGATCTTCAATAAAGTGAGGGCATAGCATTAATGTCACTTCCAAAAAAAACCAAACTAAACCCAGTGCTGTCGAGTCGATTCAGACTCATAGCGACCCTATAGGACAGGGTAGAACTGCCCATAGAGTTCCCAAGGAGTGCCTGGTAGATTTGAACTGCCGACTCTTATGGTTAGCAGCCGTGACACTTAACCACTATGCCACCAGGGTTTCCTAATGTCCTTAGTGAGGGTTTTTCCACAAAGTCCCCAGGGTAGTGCAAACATTTAAGGCTCAGCTGCAAACTAAAACGTTTGTGGTTCAAGTTCATCCTGAGGCAACCTGGAGAAAGGCCTGGTGATCTACCACTGAAAAATCAGCCACTGAAAACCCTATGGTGCACAGTTCTACTGTGACACACGTGGGGTTGCCATGAGCTGGAGATGACTTGTTGGCAACTGGTTATATCGAAGAATTTAAGGAATATAGCTCTCTGGTGATCATTAATTCATGGGTGGGACTTAAAGAGAACTGACAACTAATATTTCCTTTATTATTTTTCCTCAGGTGCAACTGTTACGAACGACAGATGTAAATTACAGCTCTAAGCATTACCTTTTAATCATGCCTGAAGGAAGAACTTTAGATGCCAAATGTAAAAGTACAAAATTAACACTGCATTCTAGAACCTGGAAAACCATCTATAATTCTCCCCTAGGTAAGGAGTCACCTCACCTCCACACAAGTCAGACACAGTACCATCTAGGATCAAAACTGGCCTCAATAAGCAGCTTTGGATCTGCTCAAAGTTCCTGAAAAACTGCTCATTTGAAATTCCAAAGTACCGTAACAATGAGTATTGTTTCTCTAAATATTTCTCTAGTCCAAGACGTCTCAGAGCTTTTAATTAACTGACATGTAATGTAGACCTCCCAAAGTAGACACAGAATGTGCAGTAAACTTACCTGACTACAATCTCCGTTTTTTTTTTTTTTTTTTTTTGAAGCATCTTGCAAGCCTATGGTACATAGTTTGGAAATTACCATCAGTGATGATGTAAGTCAGAATATTTTCTGGACGGGTATTACCATCTTGGAGTCCCTGGGAGGTACAGTTAACATGACCAGCTACTAACCAAAAGTTTGTAAGTTCAGGTCCACCCAGAGGCATCTTGGAACAAAGGCCTGATGATCTACTTCTGAAAAATCAGCTACTGAAACCCCTATGGAACACAGTTCCACTACGACACACATGGGGTTGTCATAAGTTGAAATCAACTGGACTCCATGGCCAACAGCAGTAATGATGGTGGTGGATCACCACCTCAGCAAAAAAAAAAAAAAAAAAACCTCCGTGCTGTTCCATTAAAATGTTTGGCTTACAGCAGCACTGACTCCTCAAGGATCTTCTGTGCTAAATTAACCTTAAGACATGTCCCCAGGCAACCGAATGAACCAGGCTTCAAGAGAGCATTGTTTATCATTATTGAAAAATCATCTACAAAATAACAATAGGTTTGGTATAACCTATATTGAGCTGCTTCTTAAAACAATAATGTGACAGCAAGATCACCAATTTCCTAGAGCTGGAATAGAAATTCAATCTCTTCAGCCTAAAAAGGAATATTTTTCTATTGAATTATGTCAGGAGGTCATTCAAGTAAGAAATCTGATAATTATAATAGTAAAATAAGCTGAAAGAACTCTTAAACATTACACTGTTCTATACCATTTGATACTGAAATCTAATCTGTTAGTAGATCATTCCTTTCCTTTACAGTGTTGTCATCAAAAAAGTACCTAAATACATCTTTTGAAGAATCTTCACCAGCCTAGGCTCAATAATAATCATAAACAATATTATTGTGCTGTATGCCATGGTTTACTCATATTAAGCCATTAAACTCTTACAACAATCCTATGAGATCAGTATTATTATCACCCCTATTTACCAAGCAGGAAACTGAGGCACAGAGAAGTTATGCAGAGGCAGAAGGGGGATGTCAGCTCAGCCTGTCTGGCTTCAGAGTCCATGGGCTCAGCAACCTCTCCACATTGGGTTGGTATGGTTTGGCTCATTGCCAACCAGTCCATATTAGTGGGTGCAGGGAGACCTGAAGATAGATCTTGAATGCTGTGAAGAGTCTGACACTGGTCTTGGCTGAAGTCTCAGAAAAATGAAAAAGAATGTAACAGTAGTTAAAAGTATAATGTTGTTAGGTACCATTGAGCAGGTTTCAATTCGTAGCAACCCTATGTAAAACAGAACGAAAACACTGCCCAGTCTGTGCCATCCTCACAATCGTTGTTATACTTGAGCCTATTGTTGCAGCCACTGTGTCAATCCATCTTGCTGAGGGTCCTTCTCTTTTTCAGTGACCCTCTACCAAGAACGACGTCCTTCTCTAGGCACCGGTCCCATCTGATAACACGTCCAAAGTGTATGAGACATAGTCTCTCCATCCTTGTTTCTAAAGATCATTCTGGCTGTACTTCTTCCAAGACAGATTTGTTCATTCTTCTGGCAGTCCATAGTACATTCAATATTCTTGGCCAACACCATAATCCAAAGGCATCAATTCTTCTCTGGTCTTCCTTATTCATTGTCCAGCTTTCGCAAGCATATGAGACGACTGAAAACAACATGGCTTGGGTCAGGTGCACCTTAGTCCTTAAACTGATATCTTTGCTTTTCGGCACTTTAAAAAGGTCTTCTGCAGCAGATTTGCCCGATGCAATGCATCATTTGATTTCTTGACTGCTGCTTCCATGGGCGTTGATTGCAGATCCAAGTAAAATGAAACCTTTTGCAACTTCAATGTTTTCTCCATTTATCATGATGTTGCTTATTGTATTATAGTATAATATTTGTATAATAGTACATATAAATAGTGTAGTATTTGTATAATAGTGCATACAGATAGTATAATGTTCAGTCTAAACCAGCTTGCTCTTCATATAAGGTAACTGATTGCAAATGAAAGACATGCACATTATTCAAAAAAAGGTTGCAAAGAGTTTTCACGATCAACTCAAAAGACTAATGGATTTATAATACGAGAGAGGTGAGGTTACTTTTAGAAAATAATGTAGCCTACACTTTGAGGCTGCCCAGAGAAAACTACATCCAAAGAACACAAGGATTGTTACCCAAGAACTGAGATTCCTCAGGGCAGAATCTCAATCATCTGGCAGTGAACATTCTCCTTGAGACAATTAAGATTGCTAAACACAAAGGGATAGTGATTTCCAAGCGCAGAAGTGTTCTATAGTCTATCAAATTAGGAGAAGTGTCCTAGGATGATAGGAACAGTCAACCCTCATAAAGTGTTTCCTGTGAGCCAAGCATTCTAAGAGTTTCACATGTATTAGACCATTTATTCCTTACAATAGCACAACGAATGTACAGACTGAGAGGAAAACACCACATCACTTGCCCAGGTAGTGGCTGCAGGAAACTCTGAACCAAGGCAGTAAGGTTCCGGAGCCTGCATTCACCACTCCACCATGGCTGCCTCACCTGGAGAAAGGAGTTCCCTGTATCAATGCACATTTTGCTTTCATAAACTATTTCTTTGGAGTCCATGGCTTTGTTCATTTGTAGCCCTAATAATTAAACCTAAGCATTGAAACAACTGGAATGATGTTTTTTTTTCAATCCATTCATTCAATAAATTTTTATTATTATCCTACCCTGCAACACACACTATGCCAGGTCCCAAAGCCACAAAGATGAGTAAAACAGTCTGTCCTCAAGGAACACACACTCTTAGCAATAAATAAAGCTGTCGGCGATATGCTGGTTTATGTTTAGGAGGGCATGTTTTTCTCAAAAGACATAAAACAATATTACATTAGTAAGTCCACAGACTGAAATTCTGGTGGTGTAGTGGTTAAGTCCTACGGCTGCTAACCAAAGGGTCCGCAGTTCGAATCCGCCAGGCGCTCCTTGAAACTCTGTGGGGCAGTTCTACTCTGTCCTATAGGGTCGCTATGAGTCGGAATCGACTCAACGGCACTGGGTTAAGTCCACAGACAATGAAAGGCTATTATTAGAAATAGAAACCTTTTCTTTATCTCTAAGTTTTAAACATTTTTCTTATGCTGCAAAAAGCAAATTCTGGGATGGTAACTTTTTAATTTGATTTCAGATATCCACCTCAAAGACTGTGACACGCAAATAATAATGCTGACCCCATTATTAGAGATAAGATAAATTCTTTCAGGTTTGCTGCTTAGGCTGTCAGTTTTGTTTTTTTTTTAACAATATAGGTAAAGGTTAGAGCTGTTCTTGACCAGGCATCTTCATCTTTGATTCACTCAGGTTGTTATCTGTGAACCTAATTTCGGACCTTCATTTTCTCCACAACACACATGACAAATGATGCTCACATATAACATTCCCTAAAACCTACCCTATTTTTAATAAACCAAATTGTGATGAAGTTAACAAAGAGTGTCACACATTTTTTGGTATGGTATTTATAAAAGTATTTCCTAACCATATGGACAATGAAACGGCAATTTAAAAGACCTCAAAATTTTGCCATTTTTCGTGGAACAAAATGAATAAACATTAACTACAATTATTTGAAATAATTTTTTTTTAATTTGAGTCTCTTTTCCCAAATGTTATTCCACAGGTGAAATTAATTAAGCAAAAAGTCATGCGTTATTAAAGAACAAGCATAAAAAAATACTATTTTATTGTTTTGAATTACAGTAAATAGAATTTATAGATCTTTAAACTGTAATAAATATGAATTATGTTACTACAAATTTCACTTACTCATCACTTTTTTTGCTGTTTTACTAATTATAACTGTGATGTAGTTATTAACATAATTGGGAATTGCCAAAACTTTTACTAGCACAGAAGCAATGCACAATCACAACCATGTGGCCATTCCAGGTGCATTAGTTTCAATTCTAACCCTGTTCTCCTCCATATATGAAAGCATATTAGAAAGCAATGAGAATTATTACGGATATGTCACACATTGAATTGTGTCCTCCAAAAATGTCAACTTCCCTAGGCCATGATTCCTAGTATTGTGTGGTTGTCCACCATTTTATGATCTGATGTCATTATCCTATGTGTTGTAAATCCTAACCTCTATGACATTAATGAGGCAGGATTAGAGGCAGTTATGTTAGTAAAGTAGGACTCAATCTACAAGATTAGATTGTATCTTGAGTCAATATCTTATGAGAGAATCAAGCAGAGAGGAGAAGGGACCTCCTATCACCAAGAATAAAGATCCAAGAAGGGATCATGTCCTTTGAACCTGAGGTCCCTGCACAGAGAAGCTCCTAGACTAGGGAAAGATTGATGACAAGGACCTTCCCCATAGCCAACAGAGACAGAAAGCCTTCCCCTGCAGCTTGCACCCTAAATTCAGACTTCTAGCCTCCTAGACTGTGAGAGAATAAATTTGTTTGTTAAAACCATTCACTTGTGGTATTTCTGTTATAGCAACACTAGATAAGTAAGACAAGGTATAAATGCAAATCTCCTTTAAATTATATAAAAAATGAAATCATTAGAAAATCTTGGAATTTATTAGTAAATCTAGTATACCACAGAGCTGATCAAGATAAGCTGGTATATCATGACACAGTGGGTAAGAACTGTCTGTGTTAACTACTGGCCCTTGAGGGAGGCCTTCCCAGGCCACCTTTTCCCTGATGAGAGGTCTGGCAATTTACAGTGTAACAGAAAGTTTTAAAGATTGTCAACCTGAGACCTGAAAAACCAAAGAGTCTCCATGCCCCCTGGCAGGAGAACCACAAAGATGAAGACACCGAAGGTGGATCAAATGAGAAAGAAAATGAGAGTAAAACCCAGAATGCAACAAGTTTTCCTATTTGATGAGACATGTATCACCCTTCTGGATGGCCCACTTCTGTGCTGACCAATTGGGAAACTTTGAACCAAGGCAGTCAGGTACCAGAGCCTGCACTCACCACTCTACCATGGCTGCCTCACCTGAAAAAAGGAGTTCCCTGTATCAATGTAAATTTTGCTTTCATAAACTCTTCCTAAAATCCAGGTGCCCTGCAGGAAAATAACATCAAGTCCAGTAGTAACCTCAGCAGAGCAAAATCTTGCTTTTGAGATACCCATCCATCCTGACACGCCCCAAGGGTTTTAACCATTGAAAGGAATAAACATCCCACAGAATTCAGTAAGTGAAGAAGAATGCCCTCATTTTCTTTTTGGTAAATGCCTACTTACTGACTCACACCATCAGAGTTAGACCTGGTTAATTATGCATGCCAGGAAACAGTTCTTGGTAGTGGGACAGTCTGTGGGCTTCTCAGGCAAGGCTATCTGGAGATGGAAGAGGGGGCTGACTAGCTAGCTTTTGGGGAAAAGAGTATATTGTGACAGGGGAGAGTAAGACAGAGAGAGGGCGGGAATCAGGCACAGAGTCCATGAATCACGCACAGAGTCCGTGTTCTCAGCTGGCAGAGACGTGGGTAGCAATCACGGAGTGACAGAATGGATACTGCTGTCAGTCACTGTAAGCACTGACAGGCAGGTTCCAGAGATGGCACAGATCTCCCAACTGTGAAGCCTCTCCATGTGGGGTTTTCAGTTGAAGAGTAAGACATTAAATGGGGCAAACTAGGGTACAGCCTCATTGTCTATGCCGGGGTAAAGGCAATGCAAGACCTCAAGCCTGACTTTTCCTCAGGATTGCCTCCAGTTCCTCACTAAACAAACACATCTAATAGCTAGGAATGTGGGTCACATACTGGGCTAGGCACTGGGGATAAAATCAAGAATAACCCACAACTCTCACCCCGGGATGCTTAGCACCTACTGACATTCACCCAAGATTGGAAGCAAAGTGATAGGAAGAGTTCAGAACAACCTTCTCATGGGAGTTCTTTGTGAGAAACTGAGGCAGAAGTGATCATACTAGAAGTTATCTGGCAAATCCTTGGGAGGGGCTGAAGCTGTAGTTCTTAAGCTTTGTGGGAGGCAGGGGTATGTGGGTAAGGTTCTGTTAACCTTTGGCTAAAAGCTATGGCACACACAAAAATGCATACTATGGAGCCTCTGAGCCCTGAGCATGTCTACCTCTGCCTTATAATGCCAGTCCCACACAACGTCTCCTTAAAGTTCCTGTCAAGAAAAGAGAATTAGGAAAACTTAGAAGACCCTTCTAACAGGGAAGATGATTCAGTGATATCCTGTTTATACTCTGGAAGGAGGAGAAGGCAGGTGTTAGAAACCATTCCAATAAACTGATTATGAATTAATTGTTCTATCTCCTCCTAATGAGTTTCATCCAGCAATCTAGAGCAGTACTTCTTCAACTATCTGTGTTGGAAAATCAAGGTTTTTTTGTTTTGTGTTTTAATTTTCAATCCACTGTAGGCCAGTATTTTTATAAATACAATGAAAATGAATTGCTAAAAAAAAAGAAATAAAAAAAGACACACTAAATAAAAACCCAGATTTTTTATTACTAGATTCAATAGACATGAAATTTCTGTGTCAAATTGCTATAAATGTTTCTAAATTCTGACTCTCAATTTTTGTATTTATGTCATCCTAGGCCAGTACAAACAGTTCAGTGGTCACAGAACCAACCACACAGGTCTCCCTAGAGCAAAATGATTGTTTACTAGGATTAATCCTGAAAGGTCACACTGACTCACAATCCTCAGGTCTCCCAGTTCCTACTGTCTTTGGATTTTAAATTCACCAGACTACGTATTCTGTATTGGAGATCATGGATGTTGAGTCATGCATTTTGTTGTGCTAAGAAATAACATTGCTCTACAAGAGAAGTGACCACTAGTTCAGAAATTCTGTGGCAGAGAAGGATTGGGTTTGGGGACCTACCGCATTACTCAGGTCAATGGTAATATTGCTACCTTTCCTGGCCAATTTTAGGGCAACTGATTCAGGTTGGCATTTACGATAAAGTACAGGAAGGGCCACTTTAGAGTCCATTCGTGAAAGGAAAATGAAACATCTTTCAGCCTTGTTTAGTGTATCAGTTATCCTTAGAGCAGCCCCTCCTTATGCCATGCTCCTGGGTCACAATTTAAACATAAAGTAATATATAAAAGTGAATTTATAAGGAAGTCCACTAAAAAGGAAAATAGTAAATATTTTTTTTAATTCAAAATTTAAAAGACAAAAAGTTCCACATGGTATTTTAAGCTTCGGCCTCTACCCACAACAAGGCGATGTCTGTGTATCTGCCTCTGGGGCTAGAGTTCATAGCAGGGGCCCTATGGGACTCAAATGTTCCTATTTGGGGAATCAAAGACAGAAAAACCTCATTCATGTCCCTGCTTCCCTCCCCCAACACACATTTTATACCTAATCAGGTTTAGGCGTGTGGAGCTTAGCTCCCCTGGGAAGTCCTGACTTTGTACCAACAACAGTCTTAGCACTTCACCTTCCAGAAACCCCCTTCAGAAGCTGCCAGTGTACTGTAAAGTACCTTTCACATAACAAATAAAAAAAATTTCAAAATAAAAAGTATTAGAAGCATCATATTTTTAAAAAAGCAAAATGCACACACCATTACTTCAAATTTCACATTCCAACAGATTTCTTGGGGGGAGGGGAAGGATATGGATATCTTTTTCTGTTTGCAAAACTGTTCAGGGAGCCACCGCCAGGAAAAACAGTCGAAAAAACACAGGAACTGGAGTAGGGGTGGAAATCTTAACATAAACCAAGTTTCTTGTACTATGCCCTTCTCCCTAGAATTAAAGGCAGTACTCTACCTGAAGTCCTGGTATTCTAAAAAGATCACACGCATTTCATTGCTGTGTTAAAATTAATTTTGTTCACCACAAGACAGACATCACATAGCATTAGGATTTTTTTAAGTCAGAAAGTATTTTTTCCTCACATGTGTTCCAGATGTTATGATCTGTTTTCTAGTGGTTGGTGACAAATGTAGAAAAAAAAAAAAAAATGTAGAGGATATGCTAAATTTAATGTGGAGCGGGTTTCTCAGAATCTAAAGAGCCCCGGTGGTACAGTGGTTATGCACTCGGCTGCTAACTGAAAGGTCAGTGGCTCAAACATACCAGCTGCTCCATGAGAGAAAGATGTAGAAGGCTGCCTGTCTGCAAAGATTACCCATTGCTGTGGAGCCAATTTCATCTCATAACGACCCTACAGGACAGGGCAGAACTGCCCCAGAGGGTTTCCAAGGCTGTAAATCTTTATGGAAACCAACTGCCACATCTTTCTCCCGTGGAGTCACCGACCTTTCAGATAGCAGTCAAGCGCTTTAACCACTGCACCATCCTTGTAAACCCTATGGGCCAGTTCTACTCTGTCCTATAAGGTCGCTGTAAGTTGGAAGTGACTCAGCGGCCACGGATTTGGTTTGGTTTTTGGTTACTATGTTCTTAAAACTGCATCTTATATACTTAAAGAATATCTTCAAGTTCTTCATTTCATTTTTTTATCTTTGCTTATTTTTAGCCTTTTTAAACTTTTATCAGCATAGCCCTAATTCAGGAAACCTTCACATGTTACTATTTTAGTCATTAACAAAAGCAGCAAAATTCTGTAACCACTAATCTCTACACTTTCCTAATATGTTTATTTCAAATATATCCATCCTGCATAGCAAAGAAAAGGGTTGTTTTTCAAACATTGTGAAGGCACTTCCCTTAATCCAAGAATGTATTGCTGAGTAACAGGGAAACTGGGGAGAGAAAGTCTTACCAAAAAGGATCTGTTATTAAGCATTTATGGTAAAACTATGTCACAATGCATATCAAGCATAAATTAGGGTTTATAAGTGCATATTTTCATGATAATATAATTCAGGTACAACAATTGATAAATGGTAAGATGTGATTTCCTTTTATCATACGCCAAGCATAGGGCTCCATTTTAATCATTATTTATCCAACACCTAAAATATGCCACAGGGGAAATTTACTGCATTAATTTCAATCACCAAACATTTTAAAGAATGCTCTAAGCCATTTTTAAAGCATTATTTCAATTTCCCCTGTTTTCTCAGCATCATTCTTTTTAAATCAGATATTGTAGAAAACATTAAAATGGATAAATTAAGTCATTTTATATAATGTTCCCTCTCTTGTTTGTAATTTTCAAAATAATTACATTCCATCATCTCTTCTTATATCTCTGAATCAAAACTACTTCATCCAACCAGTGATATTCCCAAATGTACCTCCTTTTTTCTAATTCTCCCAAACTGCAAAGTTTTAGAGCATGAAAATGTTTTCAGACAAGTATTTTTAAATTATTCAGAAAAACCCTGTCAGCAGGAATAAATTTTTTTTCTTAAGCAGAAAAATGATCCTTTCTCATATTTAGAAGAATTCCATATTATTTATCTTACCTCCCCCAATAAAATAGTGATATTCTCAAGATAAACAAACAAAAGAAAGTCCAAATTCAAATATCAGTCTTCATTTGACAAGTTCCCCCCAAAACTCAAGAATATCATTAAAGCTATAAGGATCTTTTATAGAAATGTAAAATGAAAACTCAGTATACATGAATAATATAAATGTCACAGAATCTTAACATTTAAGCCTTGGGCTCACCTTAAACTGTATATAAAAACAATCAACAAGTATTAAACATCCATCATGAGTGGTTCAGAAATGGGTGAGGCCAGGTGGTCAGTCTCACAGGGGCTGTACCTTTGGGAATCACCATGAATCAGGATCTGACCTTTTGTGGTTTCAGAAAAATGATTTTGTTTGATTTTTCCCAGACTGTAACAGGTATAATGGAACCAATTAACCATAATCTAAGGAAAATAAGCTGATTTAAACTTCAGATCATCATTTATTTAAATAGAAGGTTTGGCTTGGCCCAAGTACTAGTGACCTGTCTATATGGGCCATGGACTTCCTAGGGACTGGGGATGGAGCATCTATTACGGAAGCTAAGTTAGCAATTGGCAGATGGTTTGGTGGAAACAAAACCGAACAAAGGTTATTATATTTCTCAGGGAATCAGATGATGTAGGTTGGTGAACTGCCCTTCTCTACCTTAAGATATTTTTGTGTAAGGAGCAAGATGACTCATTAATAAGCAGTGCACCTTAACTCTGGAAAGTGCTAGAGAAAAACCGAAAATTCTTTCACTGCAACTCAATTTTTTTTTTCTGGACTACACAGGAACTTGTTTGCACTTATCATTACATCATTCTCCCCTATTTTAGCTTACATAATAGATTGTTGTCTGCTTCCTAATAACATAAAGACAGGCACCTCAATGAGACCAATGAAATGAAAAAATGAAGCAAGAATTTGGTTTGGGGGTTGATTTCTCCCCCAGATAATTACCTCAATTAGCCATTCCAATGAGAGGGATAAGGAAGTGAGGTAAGCCAGAAAGATGCATCACAATGTAAAATGTTGACTTATCTCTTCATTAATATATGATAGAGTATAAATTTGAATAAATAAAAGGGCTGGAGATACGTTCAGAAAATAATGTTGCATAATTTTTTTTTAAAAAGCCTATACATAAAAACACCTGAAATAAATTCTTACGTAGGTCAAGTTACAGTATCTCTAGTGGGAAAATTAATTTGTACAATGAATAAAAAAAAAAATTAATATAATGTATAAATTCACAGAGAAATATAAGGAGTACAGAGTGACTAGAAACATTAAAAAGCAAACAACTGTCAATAATATAAATCCAACAGAGAGATTTTATATGTAAATCAAAAAATGTTTGTAAAGAATGAGTTGTTTGTTGATGTGTTTACTTTTGTCAATTGTTAGTCTATTAGAGTCATACAACATGTATGTTAGAGTTGGCTTGAAACTAACTATTGGAGGTTCGATTCCTTCCTTTCTCGAATTGGATTTTACGTAGGCTGGCTCTTCGAATGTATGATGTGGAGGTGGACATCCATTAAGTCATTCTACATTTGTTGTTGTGAGTTCTACTGTAGAGACTTCACGCTTAGAAGCAAATGCTTCTCAAATTATAAAGACCATTAAAATTACGGCTACTAGAGAGATAAATGAGCCTATAGAAGAAAACATGTAAATATTATCAAGAATTAGGATGAGGCAAGAAAAAAATGAGAAAACAAAAAAATGCAAGATTTATATTGGCCTACAAATTTTTTTTATACTAAATATATGGAACACTTCACGAATTTGCGTGTCATCCTTGCGCAGGGGCCATGCTAATCTTCTCTGTATTGTTCCAGTTTTAGTATATGCAATCGGCTCGACAGCACTGGGTTTATACTAAATACAATACAGGAAAGGAAGACCCCAAAGAGATGGATTGACACAGTGGCTGCAAAAATGGGCTCAAGCACAGCAACAATTGTGAGGATGGCACAGGACCGGGCAGTGTTTCCTCCCGTTGTACACAGGGTCACTATGAGTCAGAACCGACTCAACAGTACCTAATAATAACATATTAAATGCTAAAATCTCAGTTGTCCAGCATTGTTGAGTAATGTTCTCTTCCACCTGTACTCATCTTCCTGCTTATCCAGCTTAATGTTTCATGGCCTATGACTGTGATCACTCCTTTGCACTCACCCTGGCCCTTCTCTACCAACAGCATAATCATCTATATCCAATAATTTGCCTTCTTCCTTCCTCCCTCAAGCAGCTGAATGCTGCTAGAGAGAAACCCACAACTGCGATGACAAGGCACACGTTACATTCATGTCCAAAAATCTCAAGAGCACTCGGCAGTGCCCGGTGAATCTCAGAGTTACCAGGAGAAGACAGCTACAATGAAAAGTACCATCAGGAAAATTATGGAAGAAACCTAAGCACTAAAGAGACCTTTTGGTGTCTGGTTAAGAATTACCTTCCAATTATTCATCACTCCTAGTCAATATTTTTATCATTCCAGAAAAAGTTACGTAACTCATTCGTATTTTAGTTCCTTGTTACTAGTAGATAAAATCACCATTTTATAGTTTGTCATACTATGGTGGCTTATATGTTGTTACAATGCTGTAAGCTATTCCACCGATATTTCAAATACCAGCAGGGTCAGCCATGGTAGACAGGTTTCATAAGAGCTTCTATACTAAGACAGACTAGGCACAAGGGCCCGACAACCTATTTGCAAAAACTAACCAATAACAACCCTATAGATCACAACAGAATACTGTCTGATATAGTGCTGGAAGATGAATCCCCTAGGTTGGAAGGCACTCAAAATACACAGTGGCTGCAACAATGGACTTGAGCATACCAGGGATCACGAAGATGGCACACAACCAGACAATGTTTCATTCTGTTGAACACAGGGTCACTATGAATCTGAGCCAACTTGACAGCAACTAACAAGTAGAAGAAGAACAGATATAAACAGCCTTAATCAAACCCAGATCCCAAAACTTTTCCTTAAAATCTCATAGCCTCTAGTCATCCATAGCTCTCTATTCCGCTTCTTCCCCATCTCTTTATTGCTTGAACATAACTTCAGGGCATTCTGATCCTATCAATTGCTTTCCACACCTTATCAATGTTAATGAAGACCATATCCACTGGCCTGCTAAGATTCCCACTTATTTTAATGGAATACTCCCCATCTCCTTAACACTCCTGTCCCACCACTAAAGAATGAGAATGCAACAGTGTGACTCATTCATTTGGAGTAAGGCATAAAAGGATCTCTCTGACTACCTTCTGGCAAAATTATAACATGAGGCAAGGATGCTTCCTGTCACTCTTCTCATTTGGGATGGCAGAACAGAGCCCCTGGAGCCCCTGAACACAGCCATTCAGATGACAGGAAATTAAAGCCACACTCCTAGGAAATGAGATGCCCTGATGTTACCATTAAAGGCAGGTGATATGTGAGCCTTTGTTACCAGTCTTGAGACATCACCTCCCACCCAGAGGGGAGTAAGAGATGAATGCAGAAGCCTTTCAGCTCAGAGAACTGTTTATAACAGCAAAGAAAATGCTGTGATAGCCTCCGACCTGACATGTCATTCAGGGAGACACACTAAGTATCCAGGAAAACTGTTTTCCATAAATCCAAGATGTGTCAAATGCCTAAAGCCCCGTGCAAGATTCCGCATACAATGCTGAGAAAGATGACTGTTTCTGGCTCCTCAGTATGAACACAACAATACATTAGTACAAAAAGACCCTACCCTGGCTTATCCAGAGCTGTTTGGACTGCCTTCCAGCCAGACTCCTGAGCAACTCCTTGACCTCAGTCTTTATTTCTAATCCTTGGGTGAACCCACTGTGATGGTTAAGGTTCTATGTCAACTTGGCTGAGCCATGATTCTCAGTGGTTTAGCAGTCCTATGATGTAATGATCACTTCCATGATGACATTTGATATAACGTGATTACCTCTATAATAGGGTCTGCTGTAAGTGGCCAATCAGTTGAAAGGGTGTTTCCTTGGGCATGTGGCCTGCATCAAATGTAAGTGGACACTCCGGCAAGGCTCAGGGGTTTTTGTTCACTCTAGATCCTGCAGCTGGCTCCTGTTCATCTGACCTCCAGTTCTTGGGTCTTGAGCCAGCAGCTTACCTGTGGTCTTGCCTGCTGATCTTGGGATTCATCGATCTTCACAGCCTATAAGCAAGAGCCCTGATCTCTTACCTCCCAATATTGGTTGCACCAACCCTTGCAGCTACGTGAATCAGGAGTAGCCTCTATTCTGACCCAAAGACTTGAGACGTTCCAGCCTGTACAACTGTGTGAGCCACTTCCTTGACATAAATCTCCATATATATTTATACACTTTACTGGTTTGCTTCTCTAGATAACCCAGCCTAAGACACCCACCTTCCCAATTCCCTGGCTTTGTGCCTTGATCCCTCCCACTGATGCAGACCTGGCTTTTAAACCCAGCACACTGCAGGCTCCTACAGGTGGGCTCATACCACTGACAGCATCAAGCCACTTGTTGGTCTCCTGGGACAGGGCATAAGACTGTGTCACATCAACCAGCACAAAACTGGGACTGAAAGCACAAATCAGGAATATCGAATCCATGTGAATCTGCTTAAAACCATCTGGAGAAACTGGGATCTATGTCAGGAGGCACTTAAATGTTTGCTAACTCAGTTCTGTACATCTAAAAGTATGTTTTTTTCTCTGCACCGAATAGTCCTCCTTTATACAACCTTATGATTTCAGGCCATCTTGAACATCTTCCCTTTGTCACTGTCAAGTCACTATAGAGGCTTCTGCTAATTTCCCCATTTTTCTGCCAAGTGAAAGGAAAGAGAATTAGAAAAAGGGGATCACTGCTTCCATGAACAACAATGCGAAAAATTAGTTCAAAGAATGTAGCTGGTTTATGTTTAATTTAGAAACCAACTATTTGTAAGAAGAATCAACAACTGTGAAATTCTCTTTGGGAAAGAATGAAGAAAGCCAATTAATAAATACACAAAACAATCAGCAGTAAACACTTTATATATATATATATATATATATATATATATATATATATACATATATAGTTTCCCTACCTCTAGAACACATCAGTACCCTAAAGCAATTTATGCAGTGCAAGACTTGCCCTGGGAAGAAGCATCGGCATCACTGCCCTGTTTGTCCTCTACAGAACCAGGACTTCATGATTTCCAGTCATTGTAAAGCAGAAAACAGAGGCAATTCTTTATATTCTAAGCTTGTGAGAAAGTCCCAAAATGCACATTTTGTATGCTCAATTTTAATCTAATATTTCTAAATATTGGGTATATAACTGAAGATTTTGGGTTAGAAAAGTGATGCAAAGACTGCCAGTTGCTGACCCAACATTTACTTTTCCTTTATCTTTAATAGCAGGCTCTTATATTATTGTAAGCTGCTTGATGGCAACAGGTTTGGTTTTAGGCTTTTATATTATTCTAAACTGCAAAGTGCCCAAGTTAAAAACAAAAGACACTACAATTCCCAACTCCCTTATATTAAAAAAAAAAAAAAAAAACCTGTTGCTGTCAAATCGATTCCAACTCATAACGACCCTGTAGGACAGAGCAGAGCTGCCCCATAGGGTTTCCAAGGAGAAGCTCGTGGATTCGAACTGCCAAACTTTTGGTTAGCAGCCAAGTTCTTAGCCGCTGCACCACCAGGGCTCCTAAGAGTGGCCAAAGTGATGTGAAAAGAGGCTACTGACTGGGGCTTCTGGGAAAATGCTATGAAGAGAGATGACTCAGTCGGCAGTCTTTTGCCCTTCTTCCTTTTCTCCCTCCTGCTGTCTGCAGGTTGGCTGGGACTCCAGTGGTTATCCTACGACTATGAAGTGACCTTGAAACGGAAAGCCTGCCCTAAGAATAGTGGAGCAAAAGATAGAAAACTCTGACGGCTATGCAAATAGCATACAAGCCCTTGACTACTTGTCTTAAGATTTTTTTTGCATAAGAAAAAAAAAATGAACCTCTGTCTTAAGTAACTAATATCTTGGGTTCCTACTGCTAGTAGCTGAACCTAATCCTAATTGATACAGATAGCTATTGGGTTGTTTGACCTTTTAAAAAAAAATTTTTTTTCATGCAACATTGCACATTATTTGGTGGAATAATACCACCACAAAATCATCATCTACAGCATCACCTGACTCCTTGGACATGCCTGGCACACCCACTCATACTCCTTCATCACCTCTCCCTCTTACTCAACAAGTGTTTTCCAAATCTCCTCAACTTGCCACAATCCTCCATTCCCTTTTTTAACCACACTAAACTCTCAGCAGAAAACCTCACCTTCCACTTCAGAGAAAAAATAAAAATCATCATATAATGGCCACCACAGCTTCCTACAACAAATCTCCCAACCCACCTGAATTTTGAGTCTGTATGGGGTAAGAGCTCAGGCTCTTGGTTCAGAAGGACCTGGGGCTGGAATTCCAGCTCTATCACTTACTTGCTGAGAAATCTTGAAAAAGTCCCTTACCCATCTAAGTTTCCATTTTTTAGCTATGAAATATGAATACCTGTTGTATCTATACCATAAGAACTTCTGAAAGGATCAAATAATTATTTTATCATATTTTTAGCAAAACGTTTGGAACATGGGAAGCACTGAAACAATGTTAGTTCATATTCTATCTTTGTTCATATCATAATGATATCTACACCTTATCTGTCACAGTCACAATACAAAAAGACTAGCACACAGTTGGAACATAATAAATACTTGCTGAATAAACTATACATTATCAACCTCCATTTAAAATCTTGGGAAAAAAACTTGAGAACGGGAACCAGACAAGGATGCCTTTATCACCGCTCTTATTCAACATTGTGCTAGAGGTCCTAGCCAGAGCAATTAGGCTAGACAAAGAAATAAATGGCATCCGGATTGGCAAGGAGGAAGTAAAATTATCTCTATTTGCAGATGACATGATCTTATACACAGAAAACCCTAAGGAATCCTCCAGAAAACTACTGAAACTAATAGAAGAGTTTGGCAGAGTCTCAGGTTATAAGATAAACATACAAAAATCACTTGGATTCTTCTACATCAACAAGAAGAACATCGAAGAGGAAATCACCAAATCTAATACCATTCACAGTAGCCCCCAAGAAGATAAAATACTTAGGAATAAATCTTACCAAAGATGTAAAAGACCTATACAAAGAAAACTACAAAGTACTACTGCAAGAAACTAAAAAGGACCTGCATAAGTGGAAAAACATACCTTGCTCATGGATAAGAAGACTTAACATAGTAAAAATGTCTATTCTACTAAAAGCCATCTATATATACAATGCACTTCCGATCCAAATTCCAAAGACATTTTTTAATGTGATGGAGAAACAAATCACCAACTTCATATGGAAGGGAAAGAAGCCCCAGATAAGTAAATTATTACTGAAAAAGAAGAAAGTGGGAGGCCTCACTCTACCTGATTTTAGAACATATTATACAGCCACAGTAGTCAAAACAGCCTGGTACTGGTACAACAACAGGCACATAGACCAATGGAACAGAATTGAGAACCCAGATATAAATCCATCCATATATGAGCAGCTGGTATTTGACAAAGGCCCAGTGTTAGTTAATTGGGGGAAAGATAGTCTTTTTAACAAATGGTGCTGGCATAATTGGATATCCATTTGCAAAAAAATGAAACAGGACCCATACCTCACACCATGCACAAAAACTAACTCCAAGTGAATCAAAGACTGAAACATAAAGACTAAAACGATAAAGATCATGGAAGAAAAATAGGAGAACGTTAGAAGCCCTAATACAAGGCATAAACAGAGTACAAAACATTACTAAAAATGACGAAGAGAAACCAGATAACTGGGAGCTCCTAAAAATCAAACACCTATGCTCATCTAAAGACTTCACCAAAAGAGTAAAAAGACCACCTACAGACTAGGAAAGAATTTTCAGCTATGACATCTCCGACCAGCGCCTGATCTCTAAAATCTATATGATTCTGTTAAAACTCAACCACAAAAAGACAAACAACCCAATCAAGAAGTGGGCAAAGGATATGAACACACACTTCACTAAAGAAGATACTCAGGCAGCTAACAGATACATGAGAAAATGCTCTCCATCAGTAGCTATTAAAAAAAAAAAAAAGCTATTAGAGAAATGCAAATTAAAACTACGATGAGATTCCATCTCACTCCAACAAGGCTGGCATTAATCCAAAACACACAAAATAATAAATGTTGGAGAGGCTGCGGAGAGATTGGAACTCTTACACACTGCTGGTGGGAATGCAAAATGGTACAAAAAATGGTACAACCACTTTGGAAATCTATCTGGCGTTTTCCTAAAAAGTTAGAAATAGAACTACCACACAACCCAGAAATCCCACTCCTCGGAATATACCCTAGAGAAATAAGAGCCTTTACACGAACAGATATATGCACATCCATGTTTACTGCAGCTCTGTTTACAATAGCAAAAAGCTGGAAGCAACCAAGGTGTCCATCAACGGATGAATGGTTAAATAAATTATGGTACATTCACACAATGGAATATTATGCATCGATAAAGAACAGTGACGAATCTGTGAAACATTTCATAACATGGAGGAACCTGGAAGGCATTATGCTGAGTGAAATTAGTCAGAGGCGAAAGGACAAATATTGTATAAGACCACTATTATAAGATCTTGAGAAACAGTATAAACTGAGAAGAACACATACTTTTGTGGTTACGAGGCGGGGAGGGAGGGATGGAGGGTGGGAGAGGGTTTTTTACTGATTAGTTAGTAGATAAGAACTACTTTACGTGAAGGGAAGGACAATACTCAATACACAGAAGGTCAGCTCAGCTGGACTGGACCAAAAGCAAAGAAGTTTCTGGGATAAACTGAATGCTTCCAAGGTCAGCAGAGCAAGGGCGGGGGGTTGGGGACTATGGCTTAAGGGAACTTCTAAGTCAATTGGCAAAATAATTCTGTTATGAAAACGTTCTGCATCCCACTTTGAAATGTGGCATCTGGGGTCTTAAATGCTAACAAACGGCCATCTAAGATGCATCAATTGGTCTCAACCCACCTGGATCAAAGGAGAATGAAGAACACCAAGGTCACATGATAACTATGAGCCCAAGGGACAGAAAGGGCCACATGGACCAGAGACTTACATCATCCTGGGACCAGAAGAACTAGATGGTGCCCGGCCACAACCCATGACTGCCCTGACAGGGAGCACAACAGAGAACCCCTGAGGGAGCAAGAGAGAAGTGGGATGCAGACCCCAAATTCTCATAAAAAGACCATACTTAATGGTCTGAATGACTAGAGGAATTCCGGCGGTCATGGTCCCCAAACCTTCTGCTGGCTCAGGACAGGAACCATTCCTGAAGACAACTCATCAAACATGGAAGGGACTGGACAATGGGTTGGAGAGAGATGCTGATGAACAGTGAGCTACTTGTATCAGGTGGACACTTGAAACTGTGTTGGCATCTCCTGTTTGGAGGGGAAATAGGAGGGGAGACAGGGTTAGAAACTGGCAAAATCATCATGAAAGGAGAGACTGGAAGGAGGGAGCAGGCTGACTCATTAGGGGGAGAGTAAGTGGGAGTATGGAGTAAGGTGTATATAAGCTTATATGTGACAGACTGACTTGATTTGTAAACATTCACTTAAAGCACAATAAAAATTATTAAAAAAAAAAAAATCTTGGGAAAATCCCTGAAAAATAAATATTGGTATATATGACTGAGCCCTATTACAGGCAGAGAAATACAGAAATGTTTTGTGTAACTTATCTAGAGTCATACAATCAGCTGAAAGACAACTGAATTGCCTAAATTCCTTTTGTTTTCTCTAGGTAATTGCCAACATATAATAATGCAGTTCTTGAAAACTTGATATTGAAAATGCACTTGGCTAATTTTAACATTGATCTTTATGTTGGGCTAACGAATTGACAAAACATAAGATGCATCACAACACAAGTGATTCCTAGCTCATAAGAGAAGCCAGGTAAAAATTAATATAGAAAAATGTTTTTCATTCAAAATATAAACAAATTACATTATTACTGACACTCACTATTTATTTTAAAATAAATAGTGAGACTTCAGCAGATTTTGGGTACTTGGGAAGATAAGATTCGGAAGAAGAGAATATAAGTAAACAATTTCATAAGATTCCATAGATGAATACTGAAAGAATTTTTAAATCACCATGTCACTGGGATGCACAGATAAAACTCGGAGATTTAAAAAATATAGCTAAATAAAGATCTGTACACACACGTTCATGCCCACAAGTAAAACAGAATGTGGGAGTGCCAATGAAGTAGGGTTAGAGCAAATTATAGGAGGAAAGACAAACCAGAAAACAACAGGTATGTTGAAAAAAACAAAGGAAGTAAAAATATACTCTCAAGTATGTATCCCAAGTATGTATAAAAAATATTCCTCTTCCATGATATAGAAGAATGAATGAACATGAGTTCAGTTTTCATTTGTCTGACATCTTTAGGCAGATACAGAATGTCAAATGTTTCTAAATCTGAATATCCTAAAAACCATCTATAATCAAACCTATTTAAGAAAATTTCTAAACAATAAGGAGAAACAGCATGAAACTATGTATCCTAATTAACAAATTAACTAACTTTATTAGATATTTTTAAGATAGGAATACTGAAAAACATATTCTAAGAGGTGAATAGATAAATTTTGCTCAACACAGAAAAGGGAAGAAGCATTCTCAAAGGGAGGCTGCTTTTCAACATTAGCAAAGTCATTACCCCACAATGTATTTTAGAAGGAGTCACCGAGGAGTTTTTGTTTAAAGTTCTCAGTGTTTCAGTCAATGTTACCAGTTCCTCTGACAATGGCTTCAGTCTTTTACATGCGATAATGTTCTCCACCACCTAAGGAGACTATTACTTTAATTTTTTCCTTATTCCAAATGGCCCATTAACGAAATAACAGTCTATTCAAGACGTGCAAGACTCCCATGGCTCAAAGCTAGCTATTACCTAAAATTAAACTTTAAAATACACCTGTGGCTATCTATTATCCATTATTTCCTCACACATATAGAGAGCTTCAGTTAGGCTGAGAGACCTGAGTTCAAGTTTTGACTCTACCACTTACTGGCACTGAAATAGCAGGGCATCATCATCCTGCTTGCCTGGTCTCATGTTTTCCCATCTACAAAATGGGAGAGCTGGACAAGATGCTCTCTCAGGTCCTTTCCAAGTATGCCATTCAGTTATTCTATATAATTTTAGTCATCTCTGTACATATTTGGTTGGTAGGCTTTCAGGTTATATTCTTTCAGGCGCTAAAGAAGCAATTCTGCTCGATGCAAAATCTAAGCCTATATGCACAGTTCTGACACACGTGGTGTTGCCGTTAAGTTGGAACCGATTCGACAGCAACTAACAAATGCTCCAAACAAGTAGACTTTAGTTTGGCACAGAAAACTGAGTCAAAGCACCATTCACTTGGTTATATTTCTCCATCAGAAATATAGTTCTCCATTAAAATAACAAGTCTACTATTATCACAAATTACACCAATAAAAGCAAGGAAAAAAAATAAATGCACGCACGCACAGTGGGATATGAACTATTTAATCTAATCATAATGTTCTCCCAAATCTAATTAGAAAGTTCACCATTCATTCATTCTTTCATCAATTATTTATTGAATATGTTCTATGTGTTAGATGCTACGCTAAATATTTTTGTGCAATAAAAATTCATCTAGGGTGTAAATACCACTTCAACTTGTCACATCAAGTTAAGGTCTCAGGGCTTTTCTGACATCAAAACTCCTTCATTAGATGCTCACACCTTCTGAGAGAGAAGGAATTAATTTACCCCGTTGGACTTCTTAGTTTACAGAACCTTCCAACTAGTCAGGCCTATCACTGAGGTTCTGTTTTACATGCCTCTGTTTTGGAGCCCTGGTGGCAAAGTAGTTAAGAGCTCAGTCTGCTAACCAAAAGGTCAGCAGTTCAAATCCACCAGCCACTCCTTGGAAATCCTATGGGACAGTTCTACTCTGTCCTCTAGGGTCTCTGTAAGTCGGAATTGACTCCACAGCACAACAACAACATTCCAAGAAACATTGTTTCAATCTAGGTGTGTAGCATGCATAGTACGCGTCAAGCAGTGTATTAGGTGTTATAGATACACAGTGAACAAAGTAATGAAAAAGTCCCCACTGCCATAGATCTTACAATGGAGCAGATACTGATTAAAGATGAATGTGAACTGTCTTAGGTTCGTGGTCATTTCCATCGGTGTTATTATTATTTGTTTACGTGGCCATCTCTCCTACCAGGCTGTGGGTTTGAGCTCTTGAAACACAACTGCAACCCAGTAAATATCTTCTAAATGGAAACTTTCAGTCCCTCCCTGTTTCTATTCACAAGAAGGAAAATGTCTGCTGCTCCACAGAACTCGGGTGCTGCTAGTAAAGAGCAAATTTTTTTTTTTTTTATTGAAGTATTTTAAATAGTTTCTAATAAACACTTAGAGGGTGGTTACCCACCTAGTATCTACCCCCTTCCTCTTTCCTGATAGAGCCATGATTTAGTTCAGGTGTCCCCCTCCACCCCTCCACCCCCCCACCCCCCGCATTCCGATGCAATCCATGGATCTCAGAGGAAGAAGACATTATCCCAAATCCAAGCCCGAGTCCAGATTAGCCTGCTCTGATCATAATATAATTCACCTTGCTGAGTGCACACATGGCCTCTGTTTGCCAATTAGACTGGGGGCAAGAATTTTTAGTCGATGGCTGGAGAATGAGCCCTTTCCCCCACTAAAATTAAAAATGATTGCCGCTGCTGGTGGTGATTATCTTGTGATCATAGTGGAACTGGCTTGGGAAAAAAAAAAAAAAAGGCAACACAGAAGAGCATAGCTGAGATCCTAAGGAAATGGAGCCAAGTTTGTCTGACCACTGGATTTCCATTTATACGGGATAATATCTTTATTACTTAAACCAGTTTGCGTGGGGTTTTCTGTTACTTACAGTTTGAAGTATCCAGATATAATCCTGTGGAAAATATTGGTTGAACTACAAATTAGGAGAGAAGGCATGTGCTTTTAGAATACAAAAAAACCAAACCAAACCCAGTGCCACAGAGTTGATTCCGACTCATAGCGACTCTACAGGGCAGAGTAGAACTGCCCCATAGAGTTTCCAAGGAGCGCCTGGCGGATTCGAACTGCCGGCCCTTTGGTTACCAGCCGTAAGACTTAACCACTACACCACCAGGGTTTCCATAGCTCTCCATTAAATTATGATGAGAAGGACAGCATATCTCCTTAAGGCCCAAGTGAAGAGGGTGGGAGGCATCTGTGATTATTTTTGTGAAGTTAAAACAATACTGACCATGCTTAGTTTTTAAGTTCTCTCTCCTCTCTAAACCTGGTGTTTAATATCCTCCAGAAAACCTAGAAATACTTTGGTTTTAAAGTCCTTTCTTTGAATTGAAAAAGGAGTTCCCTTAAATCGGAAGGCATATACAGCAATCTATTTTGGATAATTGATTCGCTCATAGAAGAAAATGAGGTTAACATGAAATAATCCAAAAATGAAGAATCATGGATCATAGAATAAGGACTGGAAAAAGCCTTAGAGATTGTCTGGATTAACACTTCTGAAACTTTTCCACTGTAATTCATGAGGGAAACATTTTCATGACTATGGGAATAGTGCCTGAATGGGCTTGCCAAAAGCATGAAATACCTTTGACATTTGACTTTCTAATCTTAAAAATTGCAAGGGAATTTTGTATTCTAGTGCAGAATATTATTTATTTTTCCCAAACACCTTAGTGAAATTAACAGCCTAGGAAGTTGCACAGCATCGAGTCTGTGGCTTTGGGTTGACCCCACTGGCCCACCACTGTGTATTCTCAGGGGCAGATGGCATATTTACCCAAGTGTAAGAGTACAGCTATACACCATTACTTTCATGTCACAGATCAAAGAACTGAGGCCAAGGGTGATTATTAACTTGCCCAAAGTCCTGAAGATAGCTGCTGGCAGAGCTGAGAAGAGGACCAAGCTCACTAACTTCTAGGACTAGCACTCTCTCCAAATGCTTCCTTCAGTTCTTGAAAACAAAAACAAGAACTGTCCAAATTAGAAGTACAGCTACAGCTCTAGTCAAATGCTTGGGGCAACGGATCATTTCCTGAACATCCTCTGCCTCAGTGTCTCTGAACTTGCTCCTCTTTCCATCAAGAAGACTCCTCTGACTCTGCATGGCTAATTTTATCCCATCATTCACATCTCAGCTCAAAAGTCACCTCCTCAGCCAAAAGGCCTTCCCTCAACACCCTGTCTAAAGGGTCTTCCCCAAACCTGGTTACTCTGCGACATATCCATCTGCCTTGATCCTTCATAGTGCATATCACAATGTATTACCTTACTTGTTTGTTTACTTGTATATTGTATATTTGGCTGCTAACCAAAAAGGTCAGCAGTTGGAATCCACCAGACACTCCGTGGAAACCCCATGAGATAGTTCTACTCTGTCCCATAGGGTCACTATGAGTCGGAATCAACTCGACAGCAACAGTTTTGTTTTTGGTTTTTGTATATTGTCTACCTCTGACCTCGTGAATATAAATTTGATGAAGGAACAGATCTTTCCTGTCTTGTTCATTGCTCAGACCAAAATGGGGAGGTTCGTACACTATCCTGCTCCTCTTTGTCCAAGCTGCCCTTCTCCTAAAATGCCTTTCCTCATTCATATTTCCCTGTTCAAGTATTATCCATCCCATGTCCAAGTCAAATCTTAAGTCTCTCAGGGAGCGTCACCTAGAACTATTACCTACCTTGTGAGGATGTGGAAAACAGGAAACTTGTCACATTCACTTTTTATTCCCACAGCCTAACAGAGGTTCTACCTCTGATCCCTGTCCTTCATTCCTGTCACCTGCTCATTTGTCTTTCTTATCAAATTGCCCTTTTTCTCTGAGTTCTAGAAGACGTTTTTAAAGTTATTCTACTTGTGATTGATGGGATTTTCTATCATGTCAATTCTGTTCCTTAAAGACTCCAATGTGAATTTGAACTCTATAATTCCATTTGTTTTTTTTTCTTGCTATTTTATGTATGTCATTCAGCTCCCTACCCCTCTTTTTTTTAAACCTCAATGCAGTCTGTCCTATGGAATTTATACTCCTCCATTGAGATTCTGCCTCCAATGTAGTGTGGCTAAAAATTATTTAAAATTTCATGCTGTTTCCTGTAATAAATTATATTTAGAAGTATTTTTTTCCTCTAGTCTTTAAGCTTGATGCTTCTTTCCCTTAATCTGCAGTATTTTATATACCTCAAATTTAGGATTTTCCTCTGTTTTCATTCTAGAAGGAGAAGAATTCTAGCCAGACTCATGTACTGACCAAACAGGTGATTCACAGAGCTCTTGGCTGTACTCACTGTCAACCCAAGACCAGGTCTAATCTCAGACTTAAAGCTGGAGGGAAGGCTGGTGTAACAGCTCCAGCCTGGCTCCTAGAGCCTAGTCAAGGGTCAGTTAGAGCAGCTTTCATGGACTTGGAAGGGATCTTCTCTCTCAACTCTTTCAAACGATGAAGTTTAGAAGCATAGGCTAACACACAACCACCAGTGTACACAGGG